>NW_026868005.1:0-81946 GCF_020745735.1 Hemiscyllium ocellatum | reverse complement strand
ACTGGCTGAGTCAGAACGCTTGGGACACAGGTTCCAATCGACCCTCGCGTCACCGTCTGAACGGTTTGAACATTCTCCCCGTGGGTTTGCTCCGGCTGCTCCGTTTACAAAGAAGTGTAGCTTCTGCGGGATTGGCCACGCTTCATTGTCCCATTGTGTACGGTGATTGTGCGGGCTCGGTGGATTAGTCAGCATTCAATGTAGAATGATGCAGTGCGCGGAATGGGCCTGGGTAGATTGCTCTCTGCAGGTCGGTGTTGACGAGATAAGAATATATGAGATTGGTGACAGTGTGGAAACAGGCCCTTCAGCCCAACAAGTCCAAACTGTTTCCAAACTGGAGGGATTCTGTGCTCCTGTGATATCTGAGAATCACCGGGAGACATCATCGGTCAGCGATCTCAAACTGAAATCGGGTGAACACACACGGCCCCGTTCTTTGCCTGCAGAACAAAGAAGTTTTTGGATTTCAACTGAACGCTGTAAGTGACAAAAGCAGAAGTTGCAGGAAAGCTCAACTTGACAAAAGTAGCAGCTCTCAGTCCAACAGGGTTATTCGGGAGCGCGTCGCGTTCCTCTGGTGTTTGGGGGTGAAAACTCGCCCTTCCTCAGAAGCCGCTTGGACCATAAACAGGCGTTTGAGCGATTCGAACATGGTACTCGTCAGTCGCATACCAAACATTGAAACTGACTGCGGGCTGGCCTGGCAAAGAGGATAAATGCGATGAGGCCCCAGTGAGATTTGAACTCACGCCCTCTGGTTTACGAGACCAGCGCTCTAACCGCTGAGCTATGGAGCCGGGCGAGCGGCCGCCGCGAACCTTTGGCTGATTGGGTAACAGCCCTCGCGTCACCGTCTGGACAGTTTGAACACTCTCTCTCCCCGTGCGCGCGTGGGTTTGCTCCGGGCTGCTCCGGTTACAGAGATGTGCAGCTTCTGCGGGATTGGCCATGCTTCATTGTCCCATTGTGTACGGTGATTGTGCGGGCTCGATGGATTAGTCAGCATTCAATGTACAACGATGCAGTGTGCGGAATGGGTCTGGGTAGACTGCTCTCTGCAGGTCGGTGTTGACGAGATTAGAATAAATTAGATTGGCGACAGTGTGGAAACAGGCCCTTCAGCCCAACAAGTCCACATCAACCCACCCAGACCCGTTTCTCTCTGAATAATGTACCTACGACTAGGGGCAATTTAGAATGGCCAATTCACACGACTTGCACGTCTTTAGACAGTGGGAGCGAACCGGAGCAAACCCACGCAGACTCTGGGCGAATGTGCAAACACGACACAGACAGTCCCCTAAAGCTGGAATCGTGACTGCGTCCCTAGTGCTGTGAGGCAGCAGTGCGAACCACTGAGCGGCTAGTTGGGCGGAATGGCCTGTTTCCAACTGGAGGGATTCTATGCTTCTGTGATAGCTGAGAATCACCGGGAGACATGATTGGGAATGGTCATTCGGTCGCTTGGAGTGACTGAGGTCAGCGATCTCAAACTTTAATCGGTGAACACACACAGCCCCGTTCTTTGCCTGCAGAAGAAAGAAGTTGCAGGAAAACCTGCTCACCTGGTCGGAGACGAGAAATGAGAGGCGTTTCAGACATCAATTCCCAAAAGCAGCAGCTATGAGTCCAACAGGAGCGCCACCCGCCCCGCCGGTGGACGCTCGTGCTTCCAAGAAGCCGGTTGGACGACAAACGGGCGAGGAGCAATTTGAAGAACACAGCGCTCCTCAGCGTCATACCACAAGACTGAGAGGCCCCAGTGAGATTTGAACTCACGACCTCTGGTTTACAAGACCAGTGCTCTAACCGCTGAGCTATGGAGCCAGGCGCCAGGTCGCTCAGCGGAACTTGGCTGACTGGTTAACACTGGCTGAGTCAGAACGCTTGGGACACAGGTTCCAATCGACCCTCGCGTCACCGTCTGAACGGTTTGAACATTCTCCCCGTGGGTTTGCTCCGGCTGCTCCGTTTACAAAGAAGTGTAGCTTCTGCGGGATTGGCCACGCTTCATTGTCCCATTGTGTACGGTGATTGTGCGGGCTCGGTGGATTAGTCAGCATTCAATGTAGAATGATGCAGTGCGCGGAATGGGCCTGGGTAGATTGCTCTCTGCAGGTCGGTGTTGACGAGATAAGAATATATGAGATTGGTGACAGTGTGGAAACAGGCCCTTCAGCCCAACAAGTCCAAACTGTTTCCAAACTGGAGGGATTCTGTGCTCCTGTGATATCTGAGAATCACCGGGAGACATAATCGGTCAGCGATCTCAAACTGAAATCGGTGAACACACACGGCCCCGTTCTTTGCCTGCAGAACAAAGAAGTTTTTGGATTTCAACTGAACGCTGTAAGTGACAAAAGCAGAAGTTGCAGGAAAGCTCAACTTGACAAAAGTAGCAGCTCTCAGTCCAACAGGGTTATTCGGGAGCGCGTCTCGTTCCTCTGGTGTTTGGGGGTGAAAACTCGCCCTTCCTAAGAAGCCGCTTGGACCATAAACAGGCGTTGAGCGATTCGAACATGGTACTCGTCAGTCGCATACCAAACATTGAAACTGACTGCGGGCTGGCCTGGCAAAGAGGATAAATGCGATGAGGCCCCAGTGAGATTTGAACTCACGCCCTCTGGTTTACGAGACCAGCGCTCTAACCGCTGAGCTATGGAGCCGGGCGAGCGGCCGCCGCGAACCTTTGGCTGATTGGGTAACAGCCCTCGCGTCACCGTCTGGACAGTTTGAACACTCTCTCTCCCCGTGCGCGCGTGGGTTTGCTCCGGCTGCTCCGGTTACAGAGATGTGCAGCTTCTGCGGGATTGGCCACGCTTCATTGTCCCATTGTGTACGGTGATTGTGCGGGCCCGATGGATTAGTCAGCATTCAATGTACAACGATGCAGTGTGCGGAATGGGTCTGGGTAGACTGCTCTCTGCAGGTCGGTGTTGACGAGATTAGAATAAATTAGATTGGCGACAGTGTGGAAACAGGCCCTTCAGCCCAACAAGTCCACATCAACCCACCCAGACCCGTTTCTCTCTGAATAATGTACCTACGACTAGGGGCAATTTAGAATGGCCAATTCACACGACTTGCACGTCTTTAGACAGTGGGAGCGAACCGGAGCAAACCCACGCAGACTCTGGGCGAATGTGCAAACACGACACAGACAGTCCCCTAAAGCTGGAATCGTGACTGCGTCCCTAGTGCTGTGAGGCAGCAGTGCGAACCACTGAGCGGCGAGTTGGGCGGAATGGCCTGTTTCCCAACTGGAGGGATTCTATGCTTCTGTGATAGCTGAGAATCACCGGGAGACATGATTGGGAATGGTCATTCGGTCGCTTGGAGTGACTGAGGTCAGCGATCTCAAACTTTAATCGGTTCAGCGATCTCAAACTTTAATCGGTGAACACACACAGCCCGTTCTTTGCCTGCAGAAGGAAGAAGTTGCAGGAAAACCTGCTCACCTGGTCGGAGACGAGAAATGAGAGGCGTTTCAGACATCAATTCCCAAAAGCAGCAGCTATCAGTCCAACAGGAGCGCCACTCACCCGGCCGGTGGACGCTCGTGCTTCCAAGAAGCCGGTTGGACGACAAACGGGCGAGGAGCAATTTGAACAACACAGCGCTCCTCAGCATCATACCACAAGACTACGAGGCCCCAGTGAGATTTGAACTCACGATCTCTGTTTTACAAGACCAGTGCTCTAACCGCTGAGCTATGGAGCCAGGCGCCAGGTCGCTCAGCGGAACTTGGCTGACTGGTTAACACTGGCTGAGTCAGAACGCTTGGGACACAGGTTCCAATCGACCCTCGCGTCACCGTCTGAACGGTTTGAACATTCTCCCCGTGGGTTTGCTCCGGCTGCTCCGTTTACAAAGAAGTGTAGCTTCTGCGGGATTGGCCACGCTTCATTGTCCCATTGTGTACGGTGATTGTGCGGGCTCGGTGGATTAGTCAGCATTCAATGTAGAATGATGCAGTGCGCGGAATGGGCCTGGGTAGATTGCTCTCTGCAGGTCGGTGTTGACGAGATAAGAATATATGAGATTGGTGACAGTGTGGAAACAGGCCCTTCAGCCCAACAAGTCCAAACTGTTTCCAAACTGGAGGGATTCTGTGCTCCTGTGATATCTGAGAATCACCGGGAGACATAATCGGTCAGCGATCTCAAACTGAAATCGGTGAACACACACGGCCCCGTTCTTTGCCTGCAGAACAAAGAAGTTTTTGGATTTCAACTGAACGCTGTAAGTGACAAAAGCAGAAGTTGCAGGAAAGCTCAACTTGACAAAAGTAGCAGCTCTCAGTCCAACAGGGTTATTCGGGAGCGCGTCTCGTTCCTCTGGTGTTTGGGGGTGAAAACTCGCCCTTCCTAAGAAGCCGCTTGGGACACAGGTTCCAATCGACCCTCGCGTCACCGTCTGAACGGTTTGAACATTCTCCCCGTGGGTTTGCTCCGGCTGCTCCGTTTACAAAGAAGTGTAGCTTCTGCGGGATTGGCCACGCTTCATTGTCCCATTGTGTACGGTGATTGTGCGGGCTCGGTGGATTAGTCAGCATTCAATGTAGAATGATGCAGTGCGCGGAATGGGCCTGGGTAGATTGCTCTCTGCAGGTCGGTGTTGACGAGATAAGAATATATGAGATTGGTGACAGTGTGGAAACAGGCCCTTCAGCCCAACAAGTCCAAACTGTTTCCAAACTGGAGGGATTCTGTGCTCCTGTGATATCTGAGAATCACCGGGAGACATCATCGGTCAGCGATCTCAAACTGAAATCGGTGAACACACACGGCCCCGTTCTTTGCCTGCAGAACAAAGAAGTTTTGGATTTCAACTGAACGCTGTAAGTGACAAAAGCAGAAGTTGCAGGAAAGCTCAACTTGACAAAAGTAGCAGCTCTCAGTCCAACAGGGTTATTCGGGAGCGCGTCGCGTTCCTCTGGTGTTTGGGGGTGAAAACTCGCCCTTCCTCAGAAGCCGCTTGGACCATAAACAGGCGTTGAGCGATTCGAACATGGTACTCGTCAGTCGCATACCAAACATTGAAACTGACTGCGGGCTGGCCTGGCAAAGAGGATAAATGCGATGAGGCCCCAGTGAGATTTGAACTCACGCCCTCTGGTTTACGAGACCAGCGCTCTAACCGCTGAGCTATGGAGCCGGGCGAGCGGCCGCCGCGAACCTTTGGCTGATTGGGTAACAGCCCTCGCGTCACCGTCTGGACAGTTTGAACACTCTCTCTCCCCGTGCGCGCGTGGGTTTGCTCCGGCTGCTCCGGTGACAGAGATGTGCAGCTTCTGCGGGATTGGCCATGCTTCATTGTCCCATTGTGTACGGTGATTGTGCGGGCCCGATGGATTAGTCAGCATTCAATGTACAACGATGCAGTGTGCGGAATGGGTCTGGGTAGACTGCTCTCTGCAGGTCGGTGTTGACGAGATTAGAATAAATTAGATTGGCGACAGTGTGGAAACAGGCCCTTCAGCCCAACAAGTCCACATCAACCCACCCAGACCCGTTTCTCTCTGAATAATGTACCTACGACTAGGGGCAATTTAGAATGGCCAATTCACACGACTTGCACGTCTTTAGACAGTGGGAGCGAACCGGAGCAAACCCACGCAGACTCTGGGCGAATGTGCAAACACGACACAGACAGTCCCCTAAAGCTGGAATCGTGACTGCGTCCCTAGTGCTGTGAGGCAGCAGTGCGAACCACTGAGCGGCTAGTTGGGCGGAATGGCCTGTTTCCAAACTGGAGGGATTCTATGCTTCTGTGATAGCTGAGAATCACCGGGAGACATGATTGGGAATGGTCATTCGGTCGCTTGGAGTGACTGAGGTCAGCGATCTCAAACTTTAATCGGTGAACACACACAGCCCCGTTCTTTGCCTGCAGAAGAAAGAAGTTGCAGGAAAACCTGCTCACCTGGTCGGAGACGAGAAATGAGAGGCGTTTCAGACATCAATTCCCAAAAGCAGCAGCTAGGAGTCCAACAGGAGCGCCACCCGCCCCGCCGGTGGACGCTCGTGCTTCCAAGAAGCCGGTTGGACGACAAACGGGCGAGGAGCAATTTGAAGAACACAGCGCTCCTCAGCGTCATACCACAAGACTGAGAGGCCCCAGTGAGATTTGAACTCACGACCTCTGGTTTACAAGACCAGTGCTCTAACCGCTGAGCTATGGAGCCAGGCGCCAGGTCGCTCAGCGGAACTTGGCTGACTGGTTAACACTGGCTGAGTCAGAACGCTTGGGACACAGGTTCCAATCGACCCTCGCGTCACCGTCTGAACGGTTTGAACATTCTCCCCGTGGGTTTGCTCCGGCTGCTCCGTTTACAAAGAAGTGTAGCTTCTGCGGGATTGGCCACGCTTCATTGTCCCATTGTGTACGGTGATTGTGCGGGCTCGGTGGATTAGTCAGCATTCAATGTAGAATGATGCAGTGCGCGGAATGGGCCTGGGTAGATTGCTCTCTGCAGGTCGGTGTTGACGAGATAAGAATATATGAGATTGGTGACAGTGTGGAAACAGGCCCTTCAGCCCAACAAGTCCAAACTGTTTCCAAACTGGAGGGATTCTGTGCTCCTGTGATATCTGAGAATCACCGGGAGACATCATCGGTCAGCGATCTCAAACTGAAATCGGTGAACACACACGGCCCCGTTCTTTGCCTGCAGAACAAAGAAGTTTTTGGATTTCAACTGAACGCTGTAAGTGACAAAAGCAGAAGTTGCAGGAAAGCTCAACTTGACAAAAGTAGCAGCTCTCAGTCCAACAGGGTTATTCGGGAGCGCGTCGCGTTCCTCTGGTGTTTGGGGGTGAAAACTCGCCCTTCCTCAGAAGCCGCTTGGACCATAAACAGGCGTTGAGCGATTCGAACATGGTACTCGTCAGTCGCATACCAAACATTGAAACTGACTGCGGGCTGGCCTGGCAAAGAGGATAAATGCGATGAGGCCCCAGTGAGATTTGAACTCACGCCCTCTGGTTTACGAGACCAGCGCTCTAACCGCTGAGCTATGGAGCCGGGCGAGCGGCCGCCGCGAACCTTTGGCTGATTGGGTAACAGCCCTCGCGTCACCGTCTGGACAGTTTGAACACTCTCTCTCCCCGTGCGCGCGTGGGTTTGCTCCGGCTGCTCCGGTTACAGAGATGTGCAGCTTCTGCGGGATTGGCCACGCTTCATTGTCCCATTGTGTACGGTGATTGTGCGGGCCCGATGGATTAGTCAGCATTCAATGTACAACGATGCAGTGTGCGGAATGGGTCTGGGTAGACTGCTCTCTGCAGGTCGGTGTTGACGAGATTAGAATAAATTAGATTGGCGACAGTGTGGAAACAGGCCCTTCAGCCCAACAAGTCCACATCAACCCACCCAGACCCGTTTCTCTCTGAATAATGTACCTACGACTAGGGGCAATTTAGAATGGCCAATTCACACGACTTGCACGTCTTTAGACAGTGGGAGCGAACCGGAGCAAACCCACGCAGACTCTGGGCGAATGTGCAAACACGACACAGACAGTCCCCTAAAGCTGGAATCGTGACTGCGTCCCTAGTGCTGTGAGGCAGCAGTGCGAACCACTGAGCGGCGAGTTGGGCGGAATGGCCTGTTTCCAAACTGGAGGGATTCTATGCTTCTGTGATAGCTGAGAATCACCGGGAGACATGATTGGGAATGGTCATTCGGTCGCTTGGAGTGACTGAGGTCAGCGATCTCAAACTTTAATCGGTTCAGCGATCTCAAACTTTAATCGGTGAACACACACAGCCCGTTCTTTGCCTGCAGAAGGAAGAAGTTGCAGGAAAACCTGCTCACCTGGTCGGAGACGAGAAATGAGAGGCGTTTCAGACATCAATTCCCAAAAGCAGCAGCTATCAGACCAACAGGAGCGCCACTCACCCGGCCGGTAGAAGCTCATGCTTCCAAGAAGCCGGTTGGACGACAAACGGGCGAGGAGCAATTTGAACAACACAGCGCTCCTCAGCATCATACCACAAGACTACGAGGCCCCAGTGAGATTTGAACTCACGATCTCTGGTTTACAAGACCAGTGCTCTAACCGCTGAGCTATGGAGCCAGGCGCCAGGTCGCTCAGCGGAACTTGGCTGACTGGTTAACACTGGCTGAGTCAGAACGCTTGGGACACAGGTTCCAATCGACCCTCGCGTCACCGTCTGAACGGTTTGAACATTCTCCCCGTGGGTTTGCTCCGGCTGCTCCGTTTACAAAGAAGTGTAGCTTCTGCGGGATTGGCCACGCTTCATTGTCCCATTGTGTACGGTGATTGTGCGGGCTCGGTGGATTAGTCAGCATTCAATGTAGAATGATGCAGTGCGCGGAATGGGCCTGGGTAGATTGCTCTCTGCAGGTCGGTGTTGACGAGATAAGAATATATGAGATTGGTGACAGTGTGGAAACAGGCCCTTCAGCCCAACAAGTCCAAACTGTTTCCAAACTGGAGGGATTCTGTGCTCCTGTGATATCTGAGAATCACCGGGAGACATCATCGGTCAGCGATCTCAAACTGAAATCGGTGAACACACACGGCCCCGTTCTTTGCCTGCAGAACAAAGAAGTTTTTGGATTTCAACTGAACGCTGTAAGTGACAAAAGCAGAAGTTGCAGGAAAGCTCAACTTGACAAAAGTAGCAGCTCTCAGTCCAACAGGGTTATTCGGGAGCGCGTCTCGTTCCTCTGGTGTTTGGGGGTGAAAACTCGCCCTTCCTAAGAAGCCGCTTGGGACACAGGTTCCAATCGACCCTCGCGTCACCGTCTGAACGGTTTGAACATTCTCCCCGTGGGTTGCTCCGGCTGCTCCGTTTACAAGAAGTGTAGCTTCTGCGGGATTGGCCACGCTTCATTGTCCCATTGTGTACGGTGATTGTGCGGGCTCGGTGGATTAGTCAGCATTCAATGTAGAATGATGCAGTGCGCGGAATGGGCCTGGGTAGATTGCTCTCTGCAGGTCGGTGTTGACGAGATAAGAATATATGAGATTGGTGACAGTGTGGAACAGGCCCTTCAGCCCAACAAGTCCAAACTGTTTCCAAACTGGAGGGATTCTGTGCTCCTGTGATATCTGAGAATCACCGGGAGACATCATCGGTCAGCGATCTCAAACTGAAATCGGTGAACACACACGGCCCCGTTCTTTGCCTGCAGAACAAAGAAGTTTTTGGATTTCAACTGAACGCTGTAAGTGACAAAAGCAGAAGTTGCAGGAAAGCTCAACTTGACAAAAGTAGCAGCTCTCAGTCCAACAGGGTTATTCGGGAGCGCGTCTCGTTCCTCTGGTGTTTGGGGGTGAAAACTCGCCCTTCCTAAGAGCCGCTTGGACCATAAACAGGCGTTGAGCGATTCGAACATGGTACTCGTCAGTCGCATACCAAACATTGAAACTGACTGCGGGCTGGCCTGGCAAAGAGGATAAATGCGATGAGGCCCCAGTGAGATTTGAACTCACGCCCTCTGGTTTACGAGACCAGTGCTCTAACCGCTGAGCTATGGAGCCGGGCGAGCGGCCGCCGCGAACCTTTGGCTGATTGGGTAACAGCCCTCGCGTCTGGACAGTTTGAACACTCTCTCTCCCCGTGCGCGCGTGGGTTTGCTCCGGCTGCTCCGGTGACAGAGATGTGCAGCTTCTGCGGGATTGGCCATGCTTCATTGTCCCATTGTGTACGGTGATTGTGCGGGCCCGATGGATTAGTCAGCATTCAATGTACAACGATGCAGTGTGCGGAATGGGTCTGGGTAGACTGCTCTCTGCAGGTCGGTGTTGACGAGATTAGAATAAATTAGATTGGCGACAGTG
This sequence comes from Hemiscyllium ocellatum, assembly GCF_020745735.1. Taxonomy (NCBI): domain Eukaryota; kingdom Metazoa; phylum Chordata; class Chondrichthyes; order Orectolobiformes; family Hemiscylliidae; genus Hemiscyllium; species Hemiscyllium ocellatum. The sequence continues at coordinate 72,129 of NW_026868005.1, read as the reverse complement.
TGGAAACAGGCCCTTCAGCCCAACAAGTCCACATCAACCCACCCAGACCCGTTTCTCTCTGAATAATGTACCTACGACTAGGGGCAATTTAGAATGGCCAATTCACACGACTTGCACGTCTTTAGACAGTGGGAGCGAACCGGAGCAAACCCACGCAGACTCTGGGCGAATGTGCAAACACGACACAGACAGTCCCCTAAAGCTGGAATCGTGACTGCGTCCCTAGTGCTGTGAGGCAGCAGTGCGAACCACTGAGCGGCTAGTTGGGCGGAATGGCCTGTTTCCAAACTGGAGGGATTCTATGCTTCTGTGATAGCTGAGAATCACCGGGAGACATGATTGGGAATGGTCATTCGGTCGCTTGGAGTGACTGAGGTCAGCGATCTCAAACTTTAATCGGTGAACACACACAGCCCGTTCTTTGCCTGCAGAAGAAAGAAGTTGCAGGAAAACCTGCTCACCTGGTCGGAGACGAGAAATGAGAGGCGTTTCAGACATCAATTCCCAAAAGCAGCAGCTAGGAGTCCAACAGGAGCGCCACCCGCCCCGCCGGTGGACGCTCGTGCTTCCAAGAAGCCGGTTGGACGACAAACGGGCGAGGAGCAATTTGAAGAACACAGCGCTCCTCAGCGTCATACCACAAGACTGAGAGGCCCCAGTGAGATTTGAACTCACGACCTCTGGTTTACAAGACCAGTGCTCTAACCGCTGAGCTATGGAGCCAGGCGCCAGGTCGCTCAGCGGAACTTGGCTGACTGGTTAACACTGGCTGAGTCAGAACGCTTGGGACACAGGTTCCAATCGACCCTCGCGTCACCGTCTGAACGGTTTGAACATTCTCCCCGTGGGTTTGCTCCGGCTGCTCCGTTTACAAAGAAGTGTAGCTTCTGCGGGATTGGCCACGCTTCATTGTCCCATTGTGTACGGTGATTGTGCGGGCTCGGTGGATTAGTCAGCATTCAATGTAGAATGATGCAGTGCGCGGAATGGGCCTGGGTAGATTGCTCTCTGCAGGTCGGTGTTGACGAGATAAGAATATATGAGATTGGTGACAGTGTGGAAACAGGCCCTTCAGCCCAACAAGTCCAAACTGTTTCCAAACTGGAGGGATTCTGTGCTCCTGTGATATCTGAGAATCACCGGGAGACATCATCGGTCAGCGATCTCAAACTGAAATCGGTGAACACACACGGCCCCGTTCTTTGCCTGCAGAACAAAGAAGTTTTTGGATTTCAACTGAACGCTGTAAGTGACAAAAGCAGAAGTTGCAGGAAAGCTCAACTTGACAAAAGTAGCAGCTCTCAGTCCAACAGGGTTATTCGGGAGCGCGTCGCGTTCCTCTGGTGTTTGGGGGTGAAAACTCGCCCTTCCTCAGAAGCCGCTTGGACCATAAACAGGCGTTGAGCGATTCGAACATGGTACTCGTCAGTCGCATACCAAACATTGAAACTGACTGCGGGCTGGCCTGGCAAAGAGGATAAATGCGATGAGGCCCCAGTGAGATTTGAACTCACGCCCTCTGGTTTACGAGACCAGCGCTCTAACCGCTGAGCTATGGAGCCGGGCGAGCGGCCGCCGCGAACCTTTGGCTGATTGGGTAACAGCCCTCGCGTCACCGTCTGGACAGTTTGAACACTCTCTCTCCCCGTGCGCGCGTGGGTTTGCTCCGGCTGCTCCGGTTACAGAGATGTGCAGCTTCTGCGGGATTGGCCACGCTTCATTGTCCCATTGTGTACGGTGATTGTGCGGGCCCGATGGATTAGTCAGCATTCAATGTACAACGATGCAGTGTGCGGAATGGGTCTGGGTAGACTGCTCTCTGCAGGTCGGTGTTGACGAGATTAGAATAAATTAGATTGGCGACAGTGTGGAAACAGGCCCTTCAGCCCAACAAGTCCACATCAACCCACCCAGACCCGTTTCTCTCTGAATAATGTACCTACGACTAGGGGCAATTTAGAATGGCCAATTCACACGACTTGCACGTCTTTAGACAGTGGGAGCGAACCGGAGCAAACCCACGCAGACTCTGGGCGAATGTGCAAACACGACACAGACAGTCCCCTAAAGCTGGAATCGTGACTGCGTCCCTAGTGCTGTGAGGCAGCAGTGCGAACCACTGAGCGGCGAGTTGGGCGGAATGGCCTGTTTCCAAACTGGAGGGATTCTATGCTTCTGTGATAGCTGAGAATCACCGGGAGACATGATTGGGAATGGTCATTCGGTCGCTTGGAGTGACTGAGGTCAGCGATCTCAAACTTTAATCGGTTCAGCGATCTCAAACTTTAATCGGTGAACACACACAGCCCCGTTCTTTGCCTGCAGAAGGAAGAAGTTGCAGGAAAACCTGCTCACCTGGTCGGAGACGAGAAATGAGAGGCGTTTCAGACATCAATTCCCAAAAGCAGCAGCTATGAGTCCAACAGGAGCGCCACCCGCCCCGCCGGTGGACGCTCGTGCTTCCAAGAAGCCGGTTGGACGACAAACGGGCGAGGAGCAATTTGAACAACACAGCGCTCCTCAGCATCATACCACAAGACTACGAGGCCCCAGTGAGATTTGAACTCACGACCTCTGGTTTACAAGACCAGTGCTCTAACCGCTGAGCTATGGAGCCAGGCGCCAGGTCGCTCAGCGGAACTTGGCTGACTGGTTAACACTGGCTGAGTCAGAACGCTTGGGACACAGGTTCCAATCGACCCTCGCGTCACCGTCTGAACGGTTTGAACATTCTCCCCGTGGGTTTGCTCCGGCTGCTCCGTTTACAAAGAAGTGTAGCTTCTGCGGGATTGGCCACGCTTCATTGTCCCATTGTGTACGGTGATTGTGCGGGCTCGGTGGATTAGTCAGCATTCAATGTAGAATGATGCAGTGCGCGGAATGGGCCTGGGTAGATTGCTCTCTGCAGGTCGGTGTTGACGAGATAAGAATATATGAGATTGGTGACAGTGTGGAAACAGGCCCTTCAGCCCAACAAGTCCAAACTGTTTCCAAACTGGAGGGATTCTGTGCTCCTGTGATATCTGAGAATCACCGGGAGACATCATCGGTCAGCGATCTCAAACTGAAATCGGTGAACACACACGGCCCCGTTCTTTGCCTGCAGAACAAAGAAGTTTTTGGATTTCAACTGAACGCTGTAAGTGACAAAAGCAGAAGTTGCAGGAAAGCTCAACTTGACAAAAGTAGCAGCTCTCAGTCCAACAGGGTTATTCGGGAGCGCGTCGCGTACCTCTGGTGTTTGGGGGTGAAAACTCGCCCTTCCTCAGAAGCCGCTTGGACCATAAACAGGCGTTGAGCGATTCGAACATGGTACTCGTCAGTCGCATACCAAACATTGAAACTGACTGCGGGCTGGCCTGGCAAAGAGGATAAATGCGATGAGGCCCCAGTGAGATTTGAACTCACGCCCTCTGGTTTACGAGACCAGCGCTCTAACCGCTGAGCTATGGAGCCGGGCGAGCGGCCGCCGCGAACCTTTGGCTGATTGGGTAACAGCCCTCGCGTCACCGTCTGGACAGTTTGAACACTCTCTCTCCCCGTGCGCGCGTGGGTTTGCTCCGGCTGCTCCGGTTACAGAGATGTGCAGCTTCTGCGGGATTGGCCATGCTTCATTGTCCCATTGTGTACGGTGATTGTGCGGGCTCGATGGATTAGTCAGCATTCAATGTACAACGATGCAGTGTGCGGAATGGGTCTGGGTAGACTGCTCTCTGCAGGTCGGTGTTGACGAGATTAGAATAAATTAGATTGGCGACAGTGTGGAAACAGGCCCTTCAGCCCAACAAGTCCACATCAACCCACCCAGACCCGTTTCTCTCTGAATAATGTACCTACGACTAGGGGCAATTTAGAATGGCCAATTCACACGACTTGCACGTCTTTAGACAGTGGGAGCGAACCGGAGCAAACCCACGCAGACTCTGGGCGAATGTGCAAACACGACACAGACAGTCCCCTAAAGCTGGAATCGTGACTGCGTCCCTAGTGCTGTGAGGCAGCAGTGCGAACCACTGAGCGGCTAGTTGGGCGGAATGGCCTGTTTCCAAACTGGAGGGATTCTATGCTTCTGTGATAGCTGAGAATCACCGGGAGACATGATTGGGAATGGTCATTCGGTCGCTTGGAGTGACTGAGGTCAGCGATCTCAAACTTTAATCGGTTCAGCGATCTCAAACTTTAATCGGTGAACACACACAGCCCGTTCTTTGCCTGCAGAAGAAAGAAGTTGCAGGAAAACCTGCTCACCTGGTCGGAGACGAGAAATGAGAGGCGTTTCAGACATCAATTCCCAAAAGCAGCAGCTATGAGTCCAACAGGAGCGCCACCCGCCCCGCCGGTGGACGCTCGTGCTTCCAAGAAGCCGGTTGGACGACAAACGGGCGAGGAGCAATTTGAAGAACACAGCGCTCCTCAGCGTCATACCACAAGACTGAGAGGCCCCAGTGAGACTTGAACTCACGATCTCTGGTTTACAAGACCAGTGCTCTAACCGCTGAGCTATGGAGCCAGGCGCCAGGTCGCTCAGTGGAACTTGGCTGACTGGTTAACACTGGCTGAGTCAGAACGCTTGGGACACAGGTTCCAATCGACCCTCGCGTCACCGTCTGAACGGTTTGAACATTCTCCCCGTGGGTTTGCTCCGGCTGCTCCGTTTACAAAGAAGTGTAGCTTCTGCGGGATTGGCCACGCTTCATTGTCCCATTGTGTACGGTGATTGTGCGGGCTCGGTGGATTAGTCAGCATTCAATGTAGAATGATGCAGTGCGCGGAATGGGCCTGGGTAGATTGCTCTCTGCAGGTCGGTGTTGACGAGATAAGAATATATGAGATTGGTGACAGTGTGGAAACAGGCCCTTCAGCCCAACAAGTCCAAACTGTTTCCAAACTGGAGGGATTCTGTGCTCCTGTGATATCTGAGAATCACCGGGAGACATCATCGGTCAGCGATCTCAAACTGAAATCGGTGAACACACACGGCCCCGTTCTTTGCCTGCAGAACAAAGAAGTTTTTGGATTTCAACTGAACGCTGTAAGTGACAAAAGCAGAAGTTGCAGGAAAGCTCAACTTGACAAAAGTAGCAGCTCTCAGTCCAACAGGGTTATTCGGGAGCGCGTCGCGTACCTCTGGTGTTTGGGGGTGAAAACTCGCCCTTCCTCAGAAGCCGCTTGGACCATAAACAGGCGTTGAGCGATTCGAACATGGTACTCGTCAGTCGCATACCAAACATTGAAACTGACTGCGGGCTGGCCTGGCAAAGAGGATAAATGCGATGAGGCCCCAGTGAGATTTGAACTCACGCCCTCTGGTTTACGAGACCAGCGCTCTAACCGCTGAGCTATGGAGCCGGGCGAGCGGCCGCCGCGAACCTTTGGCTGATTGGGTAACAGCCCTCGCGTCACCGTCTGGACAGTTTGAACACTCTCTCTCCCCGTGCGCGCGTGGGTTTGCTCCGGCTGCTCCGGTTACAGAGATGTGCAGCTTCTGCGGGATTGGCCATGCTTCATTGTCCCATTGTGTACGGTGATTGTGCGGGCTCGATGGATTAGTCAGCATTCAATGTACAACGATGCAGTGTGCGGAATGGGTCTGGGTAGACTGCTCTCTGCAGGTCGGTGTTGACGAGATTAGAATAAATTAGATTGGCGACAGTGTGGAAACAGGCCCTTCAGCCCAACAAGTCCACATCAACCCACCCAGACCCGTTTCTCTCTGAATAATGTACCTACGACTAGGGGCAATTTAGAATGGCCAATTCACACGACTTGCACGTCTTTAGACAGTGGAGCGAACCGGAGCAAACCCACGCAGACTCTGGGCGAATGTGCAAACACGACACAGACAGTCCCCTAAAGCTGGAATCGTGACTGCGTCCCTAGTGCTGTGAGGCAGCAGTGCGAACCACTGAGCGGCTAGTTGGGCGGAATGGCCTGTTTCCAAACTGGAGGGATTCTATGCTTCTGTGATAGCTGAGAATCACCGGGAGACATGATTGGGAATGGTCATTCGGTCGCTTGGAGTGACTGAGGTCAGCGATCTCAAACTTTAATCGGTTCAGCGATCTCAAACTTTAATCGGTGAACACACACAGCCCCGTTCTTTGCCTGCAGAAGAAAGAAGTTGCAGGAAAACCTGCTCACCTGGTCGGAGACGAGAAATGAGAGGCGTTTCAGACATCAATTCCCAAAAGCAGCAGCTATGAGTCCAACAGGAGCGCCACCCGCCCCGCCGGTGGACGCTCGTGCTTCCAAGAAGCCGGTTGGACGACAAACGGGCGAGGAGCAATTTGAAGAACACAGCGCTCCTCAGCGTCATACCACAAGACTGAGAGGCCCCAGTGAGATTTGAACTCACGACCTCTGGTTTACAAGACCAGTGCTCTAACCGCTGAGCTATGGAGCCAGGCGCCAGGTCGCTCAGTGGAACTTGGCTGACTGGTTAACACTGGCTGAGTCAGAACGCTTGGGACACAGGTTCCAATCGACCCTCGCGTCACCGTCTGAACGGTTTGAACATTCTCCCCGTGGGTTTGCTCCGGCTGCTCCGTTTACAAAGAAGTGTAGCTTCTGCGGGATTGGCCACGCTTCATTGTCCCATTGTGTACGGTGATTGTGCGGGCTCGGTGGATTAGTCAGCATTCAATGTAGAATGATGCAGTGCGCGGAATGGGCCTGGGTAGATTGCTCTCTGCAGGTCGGTGTTGACGAGATAAGAATATATGAGATTGGTGACAGTGTGGAAACAGGCCCTTCAGCCCAACAAGTCCAAACTGTTTCCAAACTGGAGGGATTCTGTGCTCCTGTGATATCTGAGAATCACCGGGAGACATCATCGGTCAGCGATCTCAAACTGAAATCGGTGAACACACACGGCCCCGTTCTTTGCCTGCAGAACAAAGAAGTTTTTGGATTTCAACTGAACGCTGTAAGTGACAAAAGCAGAAGTTGCAGGAAAGCTCAACTTGACAAAAGTAGCAGCTCTCAGTCCAACAGGGTTATTCGGGAGCGCGTCGCGTTCCTCTGGTGTTTGGGGGTGAAAACTCGCCCTTCCTCAGAAGCCGCTTGGACCATAAACAGGCGTTGAGCGATTCGAACATGGTACTCGTCAGTCGCATACCAAACATTGAAACTGACTGCGGGCTGGCCTGGCAAAGAGGATAAATGCGATGAGGCCCCAGTGAGATTTGAACTCACGCCCTCTGGTTTACGAGACCAGCGCTCTAACCGCTGAGCTATGGAGCCGGGCGAGCGGCCGCCGCGAACCTTTGGCTGATTGGGTAACAGCCCTCGCGTCACCGTCTGGACAGTTTGAACACTCTCTCTCCCCGTGCGCGCGTGGGTTTGCTCCGGCTGCTCCGGTTACAGAGATGTGCAGCTTCTGCGGGATTGGCCATGCTTCATTGTCCCATTGTGTACGGTGATTGTGCGGGCTCGATGGATTAGTCAGCATTCAATGTACAACGATGCAGTGTGCGGAATGGGTCTGGGTAGACTGCTCTCTGCAGGTCGGTGTTGACGAGATTAGAATAAATTAGATTGGCGACAGTGTGGAAACAGGCCCTTCAGCCCAACAAGTCCACATCAACCCACCCAGACCCGTTTCTCTCTGAATAATGTACCTACGACTAGGGGCAATTTAGAATGGCCAATTCACACGACTTGCACGTCTTTAGACAGTGGGAGCGAACCGGAGCAAACCCACGCAGACTCTGGGCGAATGTGCAAACACGACACAGACAGTCCCCTAAAGCTGGAATCGTGACTGCGTCCCTAGTGCTGTGAGGCAGCAGTGCGAACCACTGAGCGGCTAGTTGGGCGGAATGGCCTGTTTCCAAACTGGAGGGATTCTATGCTTCTGTGATAGCTGAGAATCACCGGGAGACATGATTGGGAATGGTCATTCGGTCGCTTGGAGTGACTGAGGTCAGCGATCTCAAACTTTAATCGGTTCAGCGATCTCAAACTTTAATCGGTGAACACACACAGCCCCGTTCTTTGCCTGCAGAAGAAAGAAGTTGCAGGAAAACCTGCTCACCTGGTCGGAGACGAGAAATGAGAGGCGTTTCAGACATCAATTCCCAAAAGCAGCAGCTATGAGTCCAACAGGAGCGCCACCCGCCCCGCCGGTGGACGCTCGTGCTTCCAAGAAGCCGGTTGGACGACAAACGGGCGAGGAGCAATTTGAAGAACACAGCGCTCCTCAGCGTCATACCACAAGACTGAGAGGCCCCAGTGAGACTTGAACTCACGATCTCTGGTTTACAAGACCAGTGCTCTAACCGCTGAGCTATGGAGCCAGGCGCCAGGTCGCTCAGTGGAACTTGGCTGACTGGTTAACACTGGCTGAGTCAGAACGCTTGGGACACAGGTTCCAATCGACCCTCGCGTCACCGTCTGAACGGTTTGAACATTCTCCCCGTGGGTTTGCTCCGGCTGCTCCGTTTACAAAGAAGTGTAGCTTCTGCGGGATTGGCCACGCTTCATTGTCCCATTGTGTACGGTGATTGTGCGGGCTCGGTGGATTAGTCAGCATTCAATGTAGAATGATGCAGTGCGCGGAATGGGCCTGGGTAGATTGCTCTCTGCAGGTCGGTGTTGACGAGATAAGAATATATGAGATTGGTGACAGTGTGGAAACAGGCCCTTCAGCCCAACAAGTCCAAACTGTTTCCAAACTGGAGGGATTCTGTGCTCCTGTGATATCTGAGAATCACCGGGAGACATCATCGGTCAGCGATCTCAAACTGAAATCGGTGAACACACACGGCCCCGTTCTTTGCCTGCAGAACAAAGAAGTTTTTGGATTTCAACTGAACGCTGTAAGTGACAAAAGCAGAAGTTGCAGGAAAGCTCAACTTGACAAAAGTAGCAGCTCTCAGTCCAACAGGGTTATTCGGGAGCGCGTCGCGTACCTCTGGTGTTTGGGGGTGAAAACTCGCCCTTCCTCAGAAGCCGCTTGGACCATAAACAGGCGTTGAGCGATTCGAACATGGTACTCGTCAGTCGCATACCAAACATTGAAACTGACTGCGGGCTGGCCTGGCAAAGAGGATAAATGCGATGAGGCCCCAGTGAGATTTGAACTCACGCCCTCTGGTTTACGAGACCAGCGCTCTAACCGCTGAGCTATGGAGCCGGGCGAGCGGCCGCCGCGAACCTTTGGCTGATTGGGTAACAGCCCTCGCGTCACCGTCTGGACAGTTTGAACACTCTCTCTCCCCGTGCGCGCGTGGGTTTGCTCCGGCTGCTCCGGTTACAGAGATGTGCAGCTTCTGCGGGATTGGCCATGCTTCATTGTCCCATTGTGTACGGTGATTGTGCGGGCTCGATGGATTAGTCAGCATTCAATGTACAACGATGCAGTGTGCGGAATGGGTCTGGGTAGACTGCTCTCTGCAGGTCGGTGTTGACGAGATTAGAATAAATTAGATTGGCGACAGTGTGGAAACAGGCCCTTCAGCCCAACAAGTCCACATCAACCCACCCAGACCCGTTTCTCTCTGAATAATGTACCTACGACTAGGGGCAATTTAGAATGGCCAATTCACACGACTTGCACGTCTTTAGACAGTGGGAGCGAACCGGAGCAAACCCACGCAGACTCTGGGCGAATGTGCAAACACGACACAGACAGTCCCCTAAAGCTGGAATCGTGACTGCGTCCCTAGTGCTGTGAGGCAGCAGTGCGAACCACTGAGCGGCTAGTTGGGCGGAATGGCCTGTTTCCAAACTGGAGGGATTCTATGCTTCTGTGATAGCTGAGAATCACCGGGAGACATGATTGGGAATGGTCATTCGGTCGCTTGGAGTGACTGAGGTCAGCGATCTCAAACTTTAATCGGTTCAGCGATCTCAAACTTTAATCGGTGAACACACACAGCCCCGTTCTTTGCCTGCAGAAGAAAGAAGTTGCAGGAAAACCTGCTCACCTGGTCGGAGACGAGAAATGAGAGGCGTTTCAGACATCAATTCCCAAAGCAGCAGCTATGAGTCCAACAGGAGCGCCACCCGCCCCGCCGGTGGACGCTCGTGCTTCCAAGAAGCCGGTTGGACGACAAACGGGCGAGGAGCAATTTGAAGAACACAGCGCTCCTCAGCGTCATACCACAAGACTGAGAGGCCCCAGTGAGATTTGAACTCACGACCTCTGGTTTACAAGACCAGTGCTCTAACCGCTGAGCTATGGAGCCAGGCGCCAGGTCGCTCAGTGGAACTTGGCTGACTGGTTAACACTGGCTGAGTCAGAACGCTTGGGACACAGGTTCCAATCGACCCTCGCGTCACCGTCTGAACGGTTTGAACATTCTCCCCGTGGGTTTGCTCCGGCTGCTCCGTTTACAAAGAAGTGTAGCTTCTGCGGGATTGGCCACGCTTCATTGTCCCATTGTGTACGGTGATTGTGCGGGCTCGGTGGATTAGTCAGCATTCAATGTAGAATGATGCAGTGCGCGGAATGGGCCTGGGTAGATTGCTCTCTGCAGGTCGGTGTTGACGAGATAAGAATATATGAGATTGGTGACAGTGTGGAAACAGGCCCTTCAGCCCAACAAGTCCAAACTGTTTCCAAACTGGAGGGATTCTGTGCTCCTGTGATATCTGAGAATCACCGGGAGACATAATCGGTCAGCGATCTCAAACTGAAATCGGTGAACACACACGGCCCCGTTCTTTGCCTGCAGAACAAAGAAGTTTTTGGATTTCAACTGAACGCTGTAAGTGACAAAAGCAGAAGTTGCAGGAAAGCTCAACTTGACAAAAGTAGCAGCTCTCAGTCCAACAGGGTTATTCGGGAGCGCGTCGCGTTCCTCTGGTGTTTGGGGGTGAAAACTCGCCCTTCCTCAGAAGCCGCTTGGACCATAAACAGGCGTTGAGCGATTCGAACATGGTACTCGTCAGTCGCATACCAAACATTGAAACTGACTGCGGGCTGGCCTGGCAAAGAGGATAAATGCGATGAGGCCCCAGTGAGATTTGAACTCACGCCCTCTGGTTTACGAGACCAGCGCTCTAACCGCTGAGCTATGGAGCCGGCGAGCGGCCGCCGCGAACCTTTGGCTGATTGGGTAACAGCCCTCGCGTCACCGTCTGGACAGTTTGAACACTCTCTCTCCCCGTGCGCGCGTGGGTTTGCTCCGGCTGCTCCGGTTACAGAGATGTGCAGCTTCTGCGGGATTGGCCATGCTTCATTGTCCCATTGTGTACGGTGATTGTGCGGGCCCGATGGATTAGTCAGCATTCAATGTACAACGATGCAGTGTGCGGAATGGGTCTGGGTAGACTGCTCTCTGCAGGTCGGTGTTGACGAGATTAGAATAAATTAGATTGGCGACAGTGTGGAAACAGGCCCTTCAGCCCAACAAGTCCACATCAACCCACCCAGACCCGTTTCTCTCTGAATAATGTACCTACGACTAGGGGCAATTTAGAATGGCCAATTCACACGACTTGCACGTCTTTAGACAGTGGGAGCGAACCGGCGCAAACCCACGCAGACTCTGGGCGAATGTGCAAACACGACACAGACAGTCCCCTAAAGCTGGAATCGTGACTGCGTCCCTAGTGCTGTGAGGCAGCAGTGCGAACCACTGAGCGGCTAGTTGGGCGGAATGGCCTGTTTCCAAACTGGAGGGATTCTATGCTTCTGTGATAGCTGAGAATCACCGGGAGACATGATTGGGAATGGTCATTCGGTCGCTTGGAGTGACTGAGGTCAGCGATCTCAAACTTTAATCGGTTCAGCGATCTCAAACTTTAATCGGTGAACACACACAGCCCCGTTCTTTGCCTGCAGAAGAAAGAAGTTGCAGGAAAACCTGCTCACCTGGTCGGAGACGAGAAATGAGAGGCGTTTCAGACATCAATTCCCAAAAGCAGCAGCTATGAGTCCAACAGGAGCGCCACCCGCCCCGCCGGTGGACGCTCGTGCTTCCAAGAAGCCGGTTGGACGACAAACGGGCGAGGAGCAATTTGAAGAACACAGCGCTCCTCAGCGTCATACCACAAGACTGAGAGGCCCCAGTGAGATTTGAACTCACGACCTCTGGTTTACAAGACCAGTGCTCTAACCGCTGAGCTATGGAGCCAGGCGCCAGGTCGCTCAGCGGAACTTGGCTGACTGGTTAACACTGGCTGAGTCAGAACGCTTGGGACACAGGTTCCAATCGACCCTCGCGTCACCGTCTGAACGGTTTGAACATTCTCCCCGTGGGTTTGCTCCGGCTGCTCCGTTTACAAAGAAGTGTAGCTTCTGCGGGATTGGCCACGCTTCATTGTCCCATTGTGTACGGTGATTGTGCGGGCTCGGTGGATTAGTCAGCATTCAATGTAGAATGATGCAGTGCGCGGAATGGGCCTGGGTAGATTGCTCTCTGCAGGTCGGTGTTGACGAGATAAGAATATATGAGATTGGTGACAGTGTGGAAACAGGCCCTTCAGCCCAACAAGTCCAAACTGTTTCCAAACTGGAGGGATTCTGTGCTCCTGTGATATCTGAGAATCACCGGGAGACATCATCGGTCAGCGATCTCAAACTGAAATCGGTGAACACACACGGCCCCGTTCTTTGCCTGCAGAACAAAGAAGTTTTTGGATTTCAACTGAACGCTGTAAGTGACAAAAGCAGAAGTTGCAGGAAAGCTCAACTTGACAAAAGTAGCAGCTCTCAGTCCAACAGGGTTATTCGGGAGCGCGTCGCGTACCTCTGGTGTTTGGGGGTGAAAACTCGCCCTTCCTCAGAAGCCGCTTGGACCATAAACAGGCGTTGAGCGATTCGAACATGGTACTCGTCAGTCGCATACCAAACATTGAAACTGACTGCGGGCTGGCCTGGCAAAGAGGATAAATGCGATGAGGCCCCAGTGAGATTTGAACTCACGCCCTCTGGTTTACGAGACCAGCGCTCTAACCGCTGAGCTATGGAGCCGGGCGAGCGGCCGCCGCGAACCTTTGGCTGATTGGGTAACAGCCCTCGCGTCACCGTCTGGACAGTTTGAACACTCTCTCTCCCCGTGCGCGCGTGGGTTTGCTCCGGCTGCTCCGGTTACAGAGATGTGCAGCTTCTGCGGGATTGGCCATGCTTCATTGTCCCATTGTGTACGGTGATTGTGCGGGCTCGATGGATTAGTCAGCATTCAATGTACAACGATGCAGTGTGCGGAATGGGTCTGGGTAGACTGCTCTCTGCAGGTCGGTGTTGACGAGATTAGAATAAATTAGATTGGCGACAGTGTGGAAACAGGCCCTTCAGCCCAACAAGTCCACATCAACCCACCCAGACCCGTTTCTCTCTGAATAATGTACCTACGACTAGGGGCAATTTAGAATGGCCAATTCACACGACTTGCACGTCTTTAGACAGTGGGAGCGAACCGGCGCAAACCCACGCAGACTCTGGGCGAATGTGCAAACACGACACAGACAGTCCCCTAAAGCTGGAATCGTGACTGCGTCCCTAGTGCTGTGAGGCAGCAGTGCGAACCACTGAGCGGCTAGTTGGGCGGAATGGCCTGTTTCCAAACTGGAGGGATTCTATGCTTCTGTGATAGCTGAGAATCACCGGGAGACATGATTGGGAATGGTCATTCGGTCGCTTGGAGTGACTGAGGTCAGCGATCTCAAACTTTAATCGGTTCAGCGATCTCAAACTTTAATCGGTGAACACACACAGCCCCGTTCTTTGCCTGCAGAAGAAAGAAGTTGCAGGAAAACCTGCTCACCTGGTCGGAGACGAGAAATGAGAGGCGTTTCAGACATCAATTCCCAAAAGCAGCAGCTAGGAGTCCAACAGGAGCGCCACCCGCCCCGCCGGTGGACGCTCGTGCTTCCAAGAAGCCGGTTGGACGACAAACGGGCGAGGAGCAATTTGAAGAACACAGCGCTCCTCAGCGTCATACCACAAGACTGAGAGGCCCCAGTGAGATTTGAACTCACGACCTCTGGTTTACAAGACCAGTGCTCTAACCGCTGAGCTATGGAGCCAGGCGCCAGGTCGCTCAGCGGAACTTGGCTGACTGGTTAACACTGGCTGAGTCAGAACGCTTGGGACACAGGTTCCAATCGACCCTCGCGTCACCGTCTGAACGGTTTGAACATTCTCCCCGTGGGTTTGCTCCGGCTGCTCCGTTTACAAAGAAGTGTAGCTTCTGCGGGATTGGCCACGCTTCATTGTCCCATTGTGTACGGTGATTGTGCGGGCTCGGTGGATTAGTCAGCATTCAATGTAGAATGATGCAGTGCGCGGAATGGGCCTGGGTAGATTGCTCTCTGCAGGTCGGTGTTGACGAGATAAGAATATATGAGATTGGTGACAGTGTGGAAACAGGCCCTTCAGCCCAACAAGTCCAAACTGTTTCCAAACTGGAGGGATTCTGTGCTCCTGTGATATCTGAGAATCACCGGGAGACATCATCGGTCAGCGATCTCAAACTGAAATCGGTGAACACACACGGCCCCGTTCTTTGCCTGCAGAACAAAGAAGTTTTTGGATTTCAACTGAACGCTGTAAGTGACAAAAGCAGAAGTTGCAGGAAAGCTCAACTTGACAAAAGTAGCAGCTCTCAGTCCAACAGGGTTATTCGGGAGCGCGTCGCGTTCCTCTGGTGTTTGGGGGTGAAAACTCGCCCTTCCTCAGAAGCCGCTTGGACCATAAACAGGCGTTGAGCGATTCGAACATGGTACTCGTCAGTCGCATACCAAACATTGAAACTGACTGCGGGCTGGCCTGGCAAAGAGGATAAATGCGATGAGGCCCCAGTGAGATTTGAACTCACGCCCTCTGGTTTACGAGACCAGCGCTCTAACCGCTGAGCTATGGAGCCGGGCGAGCGGCCGCCGCGAACCTTTGGCTGATTGGGTAACAGCCCTCGCGTCACCGTCTGGACAGTTTGAACACTCTCTCTCCCCGTGCGCGCGTGGGTTTGCTCCGGCTGCTCCGGTTACAGAGATGTGCAGCTTCTGCGGGATTGGCCATGCTTCATTGTCCCATTGTGTACGGTGATTGTGCGGGCCCGATGGATTAGTCAGCATTCAATGTACAACGATGCAGTGTGCGGAATGGGTCTGGGTAGACTGCTCTCTGCAGGTCGGTGTTGACGAGATTAGAATAAATTAGATTGGCGACAGTGTGGAAACAGGCCCTTCAGCCCAACAAGTCCACATCAACCCACCCAGACCCGTTTCTCTCTGAATAATGTACCTACGACTAGGGGCAATTTAGAATGGCCAATTCACACGACTTGCACGTCTTTAGACAGTGGGAGCGAACCGGAGCAAACCCACGCAGACTCTGGGCGAATGTGCAAACACGACACAGACAGTCCCCTAAAGCTGGAATCGTGACTGCGTCCCTAGTGCTGTGAGGCAGCAGTGCGAACCACTGAGCGGCGAGTTGGGCGGAATGGCCTGTTTCCAAACTGGAGGGATTCTATGCTTCTGTGATAGCTGAGAATCACCGGGAGACATGATTGGGAATGGTCATTCGGTCGCTTGGAGTGACTGAGGTCAGCGATCTCAAACTTTAATCGGTTCAGCGATCTCAAACTTTAATCGGTGAACACACACAGCCCCGTTCTTTGCCTGCAGAAGGAAGAAGTTGCAGGAAAACCTGCTCACCTGGTCGGAGACGAGAAATGAGAGGCGTTTCAGACATCAATTCCCAAAAGCAGCAGCTATGAGTCCAACAGGAGCGCCACCCGCCCCGCCGGTGGACGCTCGTGCTTCCAAGAAGCCGGTTGGACGACAAACGGGCGAGGAGCAATTTGAAGAACACAGCGCTCCTCAGCGTCATACCACAAGACTGAGAGGCCCCAGTGAGATTTGAACTCACGATCTCTGGTTTACAAGACCAGTGCTCTAACCGCTGAGCTATGGAGCCAGGCGCCAGGTCGCTCAGCGGAACTTGGCTGACTGGTTAACACTGGCTGAGTCAGAACGCTTGGGACACAGGTTCCAATCGACCCTCGCGTCACCGTCTGAACGGTTTGAACATTCTCCCCGTGGGTTTGCTCCGGCTGCTCCGTTTACAAAGAAGTGTAGCTTCTGCGGGATTGGCCACGCTTCATTGTCCCATTGTGTACGGTGATTGTGCGGGCTCGGTGGATTAGTCAGCATTCAATGTAGAATGATGCAGTGCGCGGAATGGGCCTGGGTAGATTGCTCTCTGCAGGTCGGTGTTGACGAGATAAGAATATATGAGATTGGTGACAGTGTGGAAACAGGCCCTTCAGCCAACAAGTCCAAACTGTTTCCAAACTGGAGGGATTCTGTGCTCCTGTGATATCTGAGAATCACCGGGAGACATCATCGGTCAGCGATCTCAAACTGAAATCGGTGAACACACACGGCCCCGTTCTTTGCCTGCAGAACAAAGAAGTTTTTGGATTTCAACTGAACGCTGTAAGTGACAAAAGCAGAAGTTGCAGGAAAGCTCAACTTGACAAAAGTAGCAGCTCTCAGTCCAACAGGGTTATTCGGGAGCGCGTCGCGTACCTCTGGTGTTTGGGGGTGAAAACTCGCCCTTCCTCAGAAGCCGCTTGGACCATAAACAGGCGTTGAGCGATTCGAACATGGTACTCGTCAGTCGCATACCAAACATTGAAACTGACTGCGGGCTGGCCTGGCAAAGAGGATAAATGCGATGAGGCCCCAGTGAGATTTGAACTCACGCCCTCTGGTTTACGAGACCAGCGCTCTAACCGCTGAGCTATGGAGCCGGGCGAGCGGCCGCCGCGAACCTTTGGCTGATTGGGTAACAGCCCTCGCGTCACCGTCTGGACAGTTTGAACACTCTCTCTCCCCGTGCGCGCGTGGGTTTGCTCCGGCTGCTCCGGTTACAGAGATGTGCAGCTTCTGCGGGATTGGCCATGCTTCATTGTCCCATTGTGTACGGTGATTGTGCGGGCTCGATGGATTAGTCAGCATTCAATGTACAACGATGCAGTGTGCGGAATGGGTCTGGGTAGACTGCTCTCTGCAGGTCGGTGTTGACGAGATTAGAATAAATTAGATTGGCGACAGTGTGGAAACAGGCCCTTCAGCCCAACAAGTCCACATCAACCCACCCAGACCCGTTTCTCTCTGAATAATGTACCTACGACTAGGGGCAATTTAGAATGGCCAATTCACACGACTTGCACGTCTTTAGACAGTGGGAGCGAACCGGAGCAAACCCACGCAGACTCTGGGCGAATGTGCAAACACGACACAGACAGTCCCCTAAAGCTGGAATCGTGACTGCGTCCCTAGTGCTGTGAGGCAGCAGTGCGAACCACTGAGCGGCTAGTTGGGCGGAATGGCCTGTTTCCAAACTGGAGGGATTCTATGCTTCTGTGATAGCTGAGAATCACCGGGAGACATGATTGGGAATGGTCATTCGGTCGCTTGGAGTGACTGAGGTCAGCGATCTCAAACTTTAATCGGTTCAGCGATCTCAAACTTTAATCGGTGAACACACACAGCCCCGTTCTTTGCCTGCAGAAGAAAGAAGTTGCAGGAAAACCTGCTCACCTGGTCGGAGACGAGAAATGAGAGGCGTTTCAGACATCAATTCCCAAAAGCAGCAGCTATGAGTCCAACAGGAGCGCCACCCGCCCCGCCGGTGGACGCTCGTGCTTCCAAGAAGCCGGTTGGACGACAAACGGGCGAGGAGCAATTTGAAGAACACAGCGCTCCTCAGCGTCATACCACAAGACTGAGAGGCCCCAGTGAGATTTGAACTCACGATCTCTGGTTTACAAGACCAGTGCTCTAACCGCTGAGCTATGGAGCCAGGCGCCAGGTCGCTCAGCGGAACTTGGCTGACTGGTTAACACTGGCTGAGTCAGAACGCTTGGGACACAGGTTCCAATCGACCCTCGCGTCACCGTCTGAACGGTTTGAACATTCTCCCCGTGGGTTTGCTCCGGCTGCTCCGTTTACAAAGAAGTGTAGCTTCTGCGGGATTGGCCACGCTTCATTGTCCCATTGTGTACGGTGATTGTGCGGGCTCGGTGGATTAGTCAGCATTCAATGTAGAATGATGCAGTGCGCGGAATGGGCCTGGGTAGATTGCTCTCTGCAGGTCGGTGTTGACGAGATAAGAATATATGAGATTGGTGACAGTGTGGAAACAGGCCCTTCAGCCCAACAAGTCCAAACTGTTTCCAAACTGGAGGGATTCTGTGCTCCTGTGATATCTGAGAATCACCGGGAGACATCATCGGTCAGCGATCTCAAACTGAAATCGGTGAACACACACGGCCCCGTTCTTTGCCTGCAGAACAAAGAAGTTTTTGGATTTCAACTGAACGCTGTAAGTGACAAAAGCAGAAGTTGCAGGAAAGCTCAACTTGACAAAAGTAGCAGCTCTCAGTCCAACAGGGTTATTCGGGAGCGCGTCGCGTTCCTCTGGTGTTTGGGGGTGAAAACTCGCCCTTCCTCAGAAGCCGCTTGGACCATAAACAGGCGTTGAGCGATTCGAACATGGTACTCGTCAGTCGCATACCAAACATTGAAACTGACTGCGGGCTGGCCTGGCAAAGAGGATAAATGCGATGAGGCCCCAGTGAGATTTGAACTCACGCCCTCTGGTTTACGAGACCAGCGCTCTAACCGCTGAGCTATGGAGCCGGGCGAGCGGCCGCCGCGAACCTTTGGCTGATTGGGTAACAGCCCTCGCGTCACCGTCTGGACAGTTTGAACACTCTCTCTCCCCGTGCGCGCGTGGGTTTGCTCCGGCTGCTCCGGTTACAGAGATGTGCAGCTTCTGCGGGATTGGCCATGCTTCATTGTCCCATTGTGTACGGTGATTGTGCGGGCTCGATGGATTAGTCAGCATTCAATGTACAACGATGCAGTGTGCGGAATGGGTCTGGGTAGACTGCTCTCTGCAGGTCGGTGTTGACGAGATTAGAATAAATTAGATTGGCGACAGTGTGGAAACAGGCCCTTCAGCCCAACAAGTCCACATCAACCCACCCAGACCCGTTTCTCTCTGAATAATGTACCTACGACTAGGGGCAATTTAGAATGGCCAATTCACACGACTTGCACGTCTTTAGACAGTGGGAGCGAACCGGAGCAAACCCACGCAGACTCTGGGCGAATGTGCAAACACGACACAGACAGTCCCCTAAAGCTGGAATCGTGACTGCGTCCCTAGTGCTGTGAGGCAGCAGTGCGAACCACTGAGCGGCTAGTTGGGCGGAATGGCCTGTTTCCAAACTGGAGGGATTCTATGCTTCTGTGATAGCTGAGAATCACCGGGAGACATGATTGGGAATGGTCATTCGGTCGCTTGGAGTGACTGAGGTCAGCGATCTCAAACTTTAATCGGTTCAGCGATCTCAAACTTTAATCGGTGAACACACACAGCCCCGTTCTTTGCCTGCAGAAGAAAGAAGTTGCAGGAAAACCTGCTCACCTGGTCGGAGACGAGAAATGAGAGGCGTTTCAGACATCAATTCCCAAAAGCAGCAGCTATGAGTCCAACAGGAGCGCCACCCGCCCCGCCGGTGGACGCTCGTGCTTCCAAGAAGCCGGTTGGACGACAAACGGGCGAGGAGCAATTTGAAGAACACAGCGCTCCTCAGCGTCATACCACAAGACTGAGAGGCCCCAGTGAGATTTGAACTCACGATCTCTGGTTTACAAGACCAGTGCTCTAACCGCTGAGCTATGGAGCCAGGCGCCAGGTCGCTCAGCGGAACTTGGCTGACTGGTTAACACTGGCTGAGTCAGAACGCTTGGGACACAGGTTCCAATCGACCCTCGCGTCACCGTCTGAACGGTTTGAACATTCTCCCCGTGGGTTTGCTCCGGCTGCTCCGTTTACAAAGAAGTGTAGCTTCTGCGGGATTGGCCACGCTTCATTGTCCCATTGTGTACGGTGATTGTGCGGGCTCGGTGGATTAGTCAGCATTCAATGTAGAATGATGCAGTGCGCGGAATGGGCCTGGGTAGATTGCTCTCTGCAGGTCGGTGTTGACGAGATAAGAATATATGAGATTGGTGACAGTGTGGAAACAGGCCCTTCAGCCAACAAGTCCAAACTGTTTCCAAACTGGAGGGATTCTGTGCTCCTGTGATATCTGAGAATCACCGGGAGACATCATCGGTCAGCGATCTCAAACTGAAATCGGTGAACACACACGGCCCCGTTCTTTGCCTGCAGAACAAAGAAGTTTTTGGATTTCAACTGAACGCTGTAAGTGACAAAAGCAGAAGTTGCAGGAAAGCTCAACTTGACAAAAGTAGCAGCTCTCAGTCCAACAGGGTTATTCGGGAGCGCGTCGCGTACCTCTGGTGTTTGGGGGTGAAAACTCGCCCTTCCTCAGAAGCCGCTTGGACCATAAACAGGCGTTGAGCGATTCGAACATGGTACTCGTCAGTCGCATACCAAACATTGAAACTGACTGCGGGCTGGCCTGGCAAAGAGGATAAATGCGATGAGGCCCCAGTGAGATTTGAACTCACGCCCTCTGGTTTACGAGACCAGCGCTCTAACCGCTGAGCTATGGAGCCGGGCGAGCGGCCGCCGCGAACCTTTGGCTGATTGGGTAACAGCCCTCGCGTCACCGTCTGGACAGTTTGAACACTCTCTCTCCCCGTGCGCGCGTGGGTTTGCTCCGGCTGCTCCGGTTACAGAGATGTGCAGCTTCTGCGGGATTGGCCATGCTTCATTGTCCCATTGTGTACGGTGATTGTGCGGGCTCGATGGATTAGTCAGCATTCAATGTACAACGATGCAGTGTGCGGAATGGGTCTGGGTAGACTGCTCTCTGCAGGTCGGTGTTGACGAGATTAGAATAAATTAGATTGGCGACAGTGTGGAAACAGGCCCTTCAGCCCAACAAGTCCACATCAACCCACCCAGACCCGTTTCTCTCTGAATAATGTACCTACGACTAGGGGCAATTTAGAATGGCCAATTCACACGACTTGCACGTCTTTAGACAGTGGGAGCGAACCGGAGCAAACCCACGCAGACTCTGGGCGAATGTGCAAACACGACACAGACAGTCCCCTAAAGCTGGAATCGTGACTGCGTCCCTAGTGCTGTGAGGCAGCAGTGCGAACCACTGAGCGGCTAGTTGGGCGGAATGGCCTGTTTCCAAACTGGAGGGATTCTATGCTTCTGTGATAGCTGAGAATCACCGGGAGACATGATTGGGAATGGTCATTCGGTCGCTTGGAGTGACTGAGGTCAGCGATCTCAAACTTTAATCGGTTCAGCGATCTCAAACTTTAATCGGTGAACACACACAGCCCCGTTCTTTGCCTGCAGAAGAAAGAAGTTGCAGGAAAACCTGCTCACCTGGTCGGAGACGAGAAATGAGAGGCGTTTCAGACATCAATTCCCAAAAGCAGCAGCTATGAGTCCAACAGGAGCGCCACCCGCCCCGCCGGTGGACGCTCGTGCTTCCAAGAAGCCGGTTGGACGACAAACGGGCGAGGAGCAATTTGAAGAACACAGCGCTCCTCAGCGTCATACCACAAGACTGAGAGGCCCCAGTGAGATTTGAACTCACGACCTCTGGTTTACAAGACCAGTGCTCTAACCGCTGAGCTATGGAGCCAGGCGCCAGGTCGCTCAGCGGAACTTGGCTGACTGGTTAACACTGGCTGAGTCAGAACGCTTGGGACACAGGTTCCAATCGACCCTCGCGTCACCGTCTGAACGGTTTGAACATTCTCCCCGTGGGTTTGCTCCGGCTGCTCCGTTTACAAAGAAGTGTAGCTTCTGCGGGATTGGCCACGCTTCATTGTCCCATTGTGTACGGTGATTGTGCGGGCTCGGTGGATTAGTCAGCATTCAATGTAGAATGATGCAGTGCGCGGAATGGGCCTGGGTAGATTGCTCTCTGCAGGTCGGTGTTGACGAGATAAGAATATATGAGATTGGTGACAGTGTGGAAACAGGCCCTTCAGCCCAACAAGTCCAAACTGTTTCCAAACTGGAGGGATTCTGTGCTCCTGTGATATCTGAGAATCACCGGGAGACATCATCGGTCAGCGATCTCAAACTGAAATCGGTGAACACACACGGCCCCGTTCTTTGCCTGCAGAACAAAGAAGTTTTTGGATTTCAACTGAACGCTGTAAGTGACAAAAGCAGAAGTTGCAGGAAAGCTCAACTTGACAAAAGTAGCAGCTCTCAGTCCAACAGGGTTATTCGGGAGCGCGTCGCGTTCCTCTGGTGTTTGGGGGTGAAAACTCGCCCTTCCTCAGAAGCCGCTTGGACCATAAACAGGCGTTGAGCGATTCGAACATGGTACTCGTCAGTCGCATACCAAACATTGAAACTGACTGCGGGCTGGCCTGGCAAAGAGGATAAATGCGATGAGGCCCCAGTGAGATTTGAACTCACGCCCTCTGGTTTACGAGACCAGCGCTCTAACCGCTGAGCTATGGAGCCGGGCGAGCGGCCGCCGCGAACCTTTGGCTGATTGGGTAACAGCCCTCGCGTCACCGTCTGGACAGTTTGAACACTCTCTCTCCCCGTGCGCGCGTGGGTTTGCTCCGGCTGCTCCGGTTACAGAGATGTGCAGCTTCTGCGGGATTGGCCATGCTTCATTGTCCCATTGTGTACGGTGATTGTGCGGGCCCGATGGATTAGTCAGCATTCAATGTACAACGATGCAGTGTGCGGAATGGGTCTGGGTAGACTGCTCTCTGCAGGTCGGTGTTGACGAGATTAGAATAAATTAGATTGGCGACAGTGTGGAAACAGGCCCTTCAGCCCAACAAGTCCACATCAACCCACCCAGACCCGTTTCTCTCTGAATAATGTACCTACGACTAGGGGCAATTTAGAATGGCCAATTCACACGACTTGCACGTCTTTAGACAGTGGGAGCGAACCGGAGCAAACCCACGCAGACTCTGGGCGAATGTGCAAACACGACACAGACAGTCCCCTAAAGCTGGAATCGTGACTGCGTCCCTAGTGCTGTGAGGCAGCAGTGCGAACCACTGAGCGGCTAGTTGGGCGGAATGGCCTGTTTCCAAACTGGAGGGATTCTATGCTTCTGTGATAGCTGAGAATCACCGGGAGACATGATTGGGAATGGTCATTCGGTCGCTTGGAGTGACTGAGGTCAGCGATCTCAAACTTTAATCGGTTCAGCGATCTCAAACTTTAATCGGTGAACACACACAGCCCCGTTCTTTGCCTGCAGAAGAAAGAAGTTGCAGGAAAACCTGCTCACCTGGTCGGAGACGAGAAATGAGAGGCGTTTCAGACATCAATTCCCAAAAGCAGCAGCTATGAGTCCAACAGGAGCGCCACCCGCCCCGCCGGTGGACGCTCGTGCTTCCAAGAAGCCGGTTGGACGACAAACGGGCGAGGAGCAATTTGAAGAACACAGCGCTCCTCAGCGTCATACCACAAGACTGAGAGGCCCCAGTGAGATTTGAACTCACGACCTCTGGTTTACAAGACCAGTGCTCTAACCGCTGAGCTATGGAGCCAGGCGCCAGGTCGCTCAGCGGAACTTGGCTGACTGGTTAACACTGGCTGAGTCAGAACGCTTGGGACACAGGTTCCAATCGACCCTCGCGTCACCGTCTGAACGGTTTGAACATTCTCCCCGTGGGTTTGCTCCGGCTGCTCCGTTTACAAAGAAGTGTAGCTTCTGCGGGATTGGCCACGCTTCATTGTCCCATTGTGTACGGTGATTGTGCGGGCTCGGTGGATTAGTCAGCATTCAATGTAGAATGATGCAGTGCGCGGAATGGGCCTGGGTAGATTGCTCTCTGCAGGTCGGTGTTGACGAGATAAGAATATATGAGATTGGTGACAGTGTGGAAACAGGCCCTTCAGCCCAACAAGTCCAAACTGTTTCCAAACTGGAGGGATTCTGTGCTCCTGTGATATCTGAGAATCACCGGGAGACATCATCGGTCAGCGATCTCAAACTGAAATCGGTGAACACACACGGCCCCGTTCTTTGCCTGCAGAACAAAGAAGTTTTTGGATTTCAACTGAACGCTGTAAGTGACAAAAGCAGAAGTTGCAGGAAAGCTCAACTTGACAAAAGTAGCAGCTCTCAGTCCAACAGGGTTATTCGGGAGCGCGTCGCGTACCTCTGGTGTTTGGGGGTGAAAACTCGCCCTTCCTCAGAAGCCGCTTGGACCATAAACAGGCGTTGAGCGATTCGAACATGGTACTCGTCAGTCGCATACCAAACATTGAAACTGACTGCGGGCTGGCCTGGCAAAGAGGATAAATGCGATGAGGCCCCAGTGAGATTTGAACTCACGCCCTCTGGTTTACGAGACCAGCGCTCTAACCGCTGAGCTATGGAGCCGGGCGAGCGGCCGCCGCGAACCTTTGGCTGATTGGGTAACAGCCCTCGCGTCACCGTCTGGACAGTTTGAACACTCTCTCTCCCCGTGCGCGCGTGGGTTTGCTCCGGGTGCTCCGGTTACAGAGATGTGCAGCTTCTGCGGGATTGGCCATGCTTCATTGTCCCATTGTGTACGGTGATTGTGCGGGCTCGATGGATTAGTCAGCATTCAATGTACAACGATGCAGTGTGCGGAATGGGTCTGGGTAGACTGCTCTCTGCAGGTCGGTGTTGACGAGATTAGAATAAATTAGATTGGCGACAGTGTGGAAACAGGCCCTTCAGCCCAACAAGTCCACATCAACCCACCCAGACCCGTTTCTCTCTGAATAATGTACCTACGACTAGGGGCAATTTAGAATGGCCAATTCACACGACTTGCACGTCTTTAGACAGTGGGAGCGAACCGGAGCAAACCCACGCAGACTCTGGGCGAATGTGCAAACACGACACAGACAGTCCCCTAAAGCTGGAATCGTGACTGCGTCCCTAGTGCTGTGAGGCAGCAGTGCGAACCACTGAGCGGCTAGTTGGGCGGAATGGCCTGTTTCCAAACTGGAGGGATTCTATGCTTCTGTGATAGCTGAGAATCACCGGGAGACATGATTGGGAATGGTCATTCGGTCGCTTGGAGTGACTGAGGTCAGCGATCTCAAACTTTAATCGGTTCAGCGATCTCAAACTTTAATCGGTGAACACACACAGCCCCGTTCTTTGCCTGCAGAAGAAAGAAGTTGCAGGAAAACCTGCTCACCTGGTCGGAGACGAGAAATGAGAGGCGTTTCAGACATCAATTCCCAAAAGCAGCAGCTATGAGTCCAACAGGAGCGCCACCCGCCCCGCCGGTGGACGCTCGTGCTTCCAAGAAGCCGGTTGGACGACAAACGGGCGAGGAGCAATTTGAAGAACACAGCGCTCCTCAGCGTCATACCACAAGACTGAGAGGCCCCAGTGAGATTTGAACTCACGACCTCTGGTTTACAAGACCAGTGCTCTAACCGCTGAGCTATGGAGCCAGGCGCCAGGTCGCTCAGCGGAACTTGGCTGACTGGTTAACACTGGCTGAGTCAGAACGCTTGGGACACAGGTTCCAATCGACCCTCGCGTCACCGTCTGAACGGTTTGAACATTCTCCCCGTGGGTTTGCTCCGGCTGCTCCGTTTACAAAGAAGTGTAGCTTCTGCGGGATTGGCCACGCTTCATTGTCCCATTGTGTACGGTGATTGTGCGGGCTCGGTGGATTAGTCAGCATTCAATGTAGAATGATGCAGTGCGCGGAATGGGCCTGGGTAGATTGCTCTCTGCAGGTCGGTGTTGACGAGATAAGAATATATGAGATTGGTGACAGTGTGGAAACAGGCCCTTCAGCCCAACAAGTCCAAACTGTTTCCAAACTGGAGGGATTCTGTGCTCCTGTGATATCTGAGAATCACCGGGAGACATCATCGGTCAGCGATCTCAAACTGAAATCGGTGAACACACACGGCCCCGTTCTTTGCCTGCAGAACAAAGAAGTTTTTGGATTTCAACTGAACGCTGTAAGTGACAAAAGCAGAAGTTGCAGGAAAGCTCAACTTGACAAAAGTAGCAGCTCTCAGTCCAACAGGGTTATTCGGGAGCGCGTCGCGTACCTCTGGTGTTTGGGGGTGAAAACTCGCCCTTCCTCAGAAGCCGCTTGGACCATAAACAGGCGTTGAGCGATTCGAACATGGTACTCGTCAGTCGCATACCAAACATTGAAACTGACTGCGGGCTGGCCTGGCAAAGAGGATAAATGCGATGAGGCCCCAGTGAGATTTGAACTCACGCCCTCTGGTTTACGAGACCAGCGCTCTAACCGCTGAGCTATGGAGCCGGGCGAGCGGCCGCCGCGAACCTTTGGCTGATTGGGTAACAGCCCTCGCGTCACCGTCTGGACAGTTTGAACACTCTCTCTCCCCGTGCGCGCGTGGGTTTGCTCCGGCTGCTCCGGTTACAGAGATGTGCAGCTTCTGCGGGATTGGCCATGCTTCATTGTCCCATTGTGTACGGTGATTGTGCGGGCTCGATGGATTAGTCAGCATTCAATGTACAACGATGCAGTGTGCGGAATGGGTCTGGGTAGACTGCTCTCTGCAGGTCGGTGTTGACGAGATTAGAATAAATTAGATTGGCGACAGTGTGGAAACAGGCCCTTCAGCCCAACAAGTCCACATCAACCCACCCAGACCCGTTTCTCTCTGAATAATGTACCTACGACTAGGGGCAATTTAGAATGGCCAATTCACACGACTTGCACGTCTTTAGACAGTGGGAGCGAACCGGAGCAAACCCACGCAGACTCTGGGCGAATGTGCAAACACGACACAGACAGTCCCCTAAAGCTGGAATCGTGACTGCGTCCCTAGTGCTGTGAGGCAGCAGTGCGAACCACTGAGCGGCTAGTTGGGCGGAATGGCCTGTTTCCAAACTGGAGGGATTCTATGCTTCTGTGATAGCTGAGAATCACCGGGAGACATGATTGGGAATGGTCATTCGGTCGCTTGGAGTGACTGAGGTCAGCGATCTCAAACTTTAATCGGTTCAGCGATCTCAAACTTTAATCGGTGAACACACACAGCCCCGTTCTTTGCCTGCAGAAGAAAGAAGTTGCAGGAAAACCTGCTCACCTGGTCGGAGACGAGAAATGAGAGGCGTTTCAGACATCAATTCCCAAAAGCAGCAGCTATGAGTCCAACAGGAGCGCCACCCGCCCCGCCGGTGGACGCTCGTGCTTCCAAGAAGCCGGTTGGACGACAAACGGGCGAGGAGCAATTTGAAGAACACAGCGCTCCTCAGCGTCATACCACAAGACTGAGAGGCCCCAGTGAGATTTGAACTCACGACCTCTGGTTTACAAGACCAGTGCTCTAACCGCTGAGCTATGGAGCCAGGCGCCAGGTCGCTCAGCGGAACTTGGCTGACTGGTTAACACTGGCTGAGTCAGAACGCTTGGGACACAGGTTCCAATCGACCCTCGCGTCACCGTCTGAACGGTTTGAACATTCTCCCCGTGGGTTTGCTCCGGCTGCTCCGTTTACAAAGAAGTGTAGCTTCTGCGGGATTGGCCACGCTTCATTGTCCCATTGTGTACGGTGATTGTGCGGGCTCGGTGGATTAGTCAGCATTCAATGTAGAATGATGCAGTGCGCGGAATGGGCCTGGGTAGATTGCTCTCTGCAGGTCGGTGTTGACGAGATAAGAATATATGAGATTGGTGACAGTGTGGAAACAGGCCCTTCAGCCCAACAAGTCCAAACTGTTTCCAAACTGGAGGGATTCTGTGCTCCTGTGATATCTGAGAATCACCGGGAGACATCATCGGTCAGCGATCTCAAACTGAAATCGGTGAACACACACGGCCCCGTTCTTTGCCTGCAGAACAAAGAAGTTTTTGGATTTCAACTGAACGCTGTAAGTGACAAAAGCAGAAGTTGCAGGAAAGCTCAACTTGACAAAAGTAGCAGCTCTCAGTCCAACAGGGTTATTCGGGAGCGCGTCGCGTACCTCTGGTGTTTGGGGGTGAAAACTCGCCCTTCCTCAGAAGCCGCTTGGACCATAAACAGGCGTTGAGCGATTCGAACATGGTACTCGTCAGTCGCATACCAAACATTGAAACTGACTGCGGGCTGGCCTGGCAAAGAGGATAAATGCGATGAGGCCCCAGTGAGATTTGAACTCACGCCCTCTGGTTTACGAGACCAGCGCTCTAACCGCTGAGCTATGGAGCCGGGCGAGCGGCCGCCGCGAACCTTTGGCTGATTGGGTAACAGCCCTCGCGTCACCGTCTGGACAGTTTGAACACTCTCTCTCCCCGTGCGCGCGTGGGTTTGCTCCGGCTGCTCCGGTTACAGAGATGTGCAGCTTCTGCGGGATTGGCCATGCTTCATTGTCCCATTGTGTACGGTGATTGTGCGGGCTCGATGGATTAGTCAGCATTCAATGTACAACGATGCAGTGTGCGGAATGGGTCTGGGTAGACTGCTCTCTGCAGGTCGGTGTGACGAGATTAGAATAAATTAGATTGGCGACAGTGTGGAAACAGGCCCTTCAGCCCAACAAGTCCACATCAACCCACCCAGACCCGTTTCTCTCTGAATAATGTACCTACGACTAGGGGCAATTTAGAATGGCCAATTCACACGACTTGCACGTCTTTAGACAGTGGAGCGAACCGGAGCAAACCCACGCAGACTCTGGGCGAATGTGCAAACACGACACAGACAGTCCCCTAAAGCTGGAATCGTGACTGCGTCCCTAGTGCTGTGAGGCAGCAGTGCGAACCACTGAGCGGCTAGTTGGGCGGAATGGCCTGTTTCCAAACTGGAGGGATTCTATGCTTCTGTGATAGCTGAGAATCACCGGGAGACATGATTGGGAATGGTCATTCGGTCGCTTGGAGTGACTGAGGTCAGCGATCTCAAACTTTAATCGGTTCAGCGATCTCAAACTTTAATCGGTGAACACACACAGCCCCGTTCTTTGCCTGCAGAAGAAAGAAGTTGCAGGAAAACCTGCTCACCTGGTCGGAGACGAGAAATGAGAGGCGTTTCAGACATCAATTCCCAAAAGCAGCAGCTATGAGTCCAACAGGAGCGCCACCCGCCCCGCCGGTGGACGCTCGTGCTTCCAAGAAGCCGGTTGGACGACAAACGGGCGAGGAGCAATTTGAAGAACACAGCGCTCCTCAGCGTCATACCACAAGACTGAGAGGCCCCAGTGAGATTTGAACTCACGACCTCTGGTTTACAAGACCAGTGCTCTAACCGCTGAGCTATGGAGCCAGGCGCCAGGTCGCTCAGCGGAACTTGGCTGACTGGTTAACACTGGCTGAGTCAGAACGCTTGGGACACAGGTTCCAATCGACCCTCGCGTCACCGTCTGAACGGTTTGAACATTCTCCCCGTGGGTTTGCTCCGGCTGCTCCGTTTACAAAGAAGTGTAGCTTCTGCGGGATTGGCCACGCTTCATTGTCCCATTGTGTACGGTGATTGTGCGGGCTCGGTGGATTAGTCAGCATTCAATGTAGAATGATGCAGTGCGCGGAATGGGCCTGGGTAGATTGCTCTCTGCAGGTCGGTGTTGACGAGATAAGAATATATGAGATTGGTGACAGTGTGGAAACAGGCCCTTCAGCCCAACAAGTCCAAACTGTTTCCAAACTGGAGGGATTCTGTGCTCCTGTGATATCTGAGAATCACCGGGAGACATCATCGGTCAGCGATCTCAAACTGAAATCGGTGAACACACACGGCCCCGTTCTTTGCCTGCAGAACAAAGAAGTTTTTGGATTTCAACTGAACGCTGTAAGTGACAAAAGCAGAAGTTGCAGGAAAGCTCAACTTGACAAAAGTAGCAGCTCTCAGTCCAACAGGGTTATTCGGGAGCGCGTCGCGTACCTCTGGTGTTTGGGGGTGAAAACTCGCCCTTCCTCAGAAGCCGCTTGGACCATAAACAGGCGTTGAGCGATTCGAACATGGTACTCGTCAGTCGCATACCAAACATTGAAACTGACTGCGGGCTGGCCTGGCAAAGAGGATAAATGCGATGAGGCCCCAGTGAGATTTGAACTCACGCCCTCTGGTTTACGAGACCAGCGCTCTAACCGCTGAGCTATGGAGCCGGGCGAGCGGCCGCCGCGAACCTTTGGCTGATTGGGTAACAGCCCTCGCGTCACCGTCTGGACAGTTTGAACACTCTCTCTCCCCGTGCGCGCGTGGGTTTGCTCCGGCTGCTCCGGTTACAGAGATGTGCAGCTTCTGCGGGATTGGCCATGCTTCATTGTCCCATTGTGTACGGTGATTGTGCGGGCCCGATGGATTAGTCAGCATTCAATGTACAACGATGCAGTGTGCGGAATGGGTCTGGGTAGACTGCTCTCTGCAGGTCGGTGTTGACGAGATTAGAATAAATTAGATTGGCGACAGTGTGGAAACAGGCCCTTCAGCCCAACAAGTCCACATCAACCCACCCAGACCCGTTTCTCTCTGAATAATGTACCTACGACTAGGGGCAATTTAGAATGGCCAATTCACACGACTTGCACGTCTTTAGACAGTGGGAGCGAACCGGAGCAAACCCACGCAGACTCTGGGCGAATGTGCAAACACGACACAGACAGTCCCCTAAAGCTGGAATCGTGACTGCGTCCCTAGTGCTGTGAGGCAGCAGTGCGAACCACTGAGCGGCTAGTTGGGCGGAATGGCCTGTTTCCAAACTGGAGGGATTCTATGCTTCTGTGATAGCTGAGAATCACCGGGAGACATGATTGGGAATGGTCATTCGGTCGCTTGGAGTGACTGAGGTCAGCGATCTCAAACTTTAATCGGTTCAGCGATCTCAAACTTTAATCGGTGAACACACACAGCCCCGTTCTTTGCCTGCAGAAGAAAGAAGTTGCAGGAAAACCTGCTCACCTGGTCGGAGACGAGAAATGAGAGGCGTTTCAGACATCAATTCCCAAAAGCAGCAGCTATGAGTCCAACAGGAGCGCCACCCGCCCCGCCGGTGGACGCTCGTGCTTCCAAGAAGCCGGTTGGACGACAAACGGGCGAGGAGCAATTTGAAGAACACAGCGCTCCTCAGCGTCATACCACAAGACTGAGAGGCCCCAGTGAGATTTGAACTCACGATCTCTGGTTTACAAGACCAGTGCTCTAACCGCTGAGCTATGGAGCCAGGCGCCAGGTCGCTCAGCGGAACTTGGCTGACTGGTTAACACTGGCTGAGTCAGAACGCTTGGGACACAGGTTCCAATCGACCCTCGCGTCACCGTCTGAACGGTTTGAACATTCTCCCCGTGGGTTTGCTCCGGCTGCTCCGTTTACAAAGAAGTGTAGCTTCTGCGGGATTGGCCACGCTTCATTGTCCCATTGTGTACGGTGATTGTGCGGGCTCGGTGGATTAGTCAGCATTCAATGTAGAATGATGCAGTGCGCGGAATGGGCCTGGGTAGATTGCTCTCTGCAGGTCGGTGTTGACGAGATAAGAATATATGAGATTGGTGACAGTGTGGAAACAGGCCCTTCAGCCAACAAGTCCAAACTGTTTCCAACTGGAGGGATTCTGTGCTCCTGTGATATCTGAGAATCACCGGGAGACATCATCGGTCAGCGATCTCAAACTGAAATCGGTGAACACACACGGCCCCGTTCTTTGCCTGCAGAACAAAGAAGTTTTTGGATTTCAACTGAACGCTGTAAGTGACAAAAGCAGAAGTTGCAGGAAAGCTCAACTTGACAAAAGTAGCAGCTCTCAGTCCAACAGGGTTATTCGGGAGCGCGTCGCGTACCTCTGGTGTTTGGGGGTGAAAACTCGCCCTTCCTCAGAAGCCGCTTGGACCATAAACAGGCGTTGAGCGATTCGAACATGGTACTCGTCAGTCGCATACCAAACATTGAAACTGACTGCGGGCTGGCCTGGCAAAGAGGATAAATGCGATGAGGCCCCAGTGAGATTTGAACTCACGCCCTCTGGTTTACGAGACCAGCGCTCTAACCGCTGAGCTATGGAGCCGGGCGAGCGGCCGCCGCGAACCTTTGGCTGATTGGGTAACAGCCCTCGCGTCACCGTCTGGACAGTTTGAACACTCTCTCTCCCCGTGCGCGCGTGGGTTTGCTCCGGGTGCTCCGGTTACAGAGATGTGCAGCTTCTGCGGGATTGGCCATGCTTCATTGTCCCATTGTGTACGGTGATTGTGCGGGCTCGATGGATTAGTCAGCATTCAATGTACAACGATGCAGTGTGCGGAATGGGTCTGGGTAGACTGCTCTCTGCAGGTCGGTGTTGACGAGATTAGAATAAATTAGATTGGCGACAGTGTGGAAACAGGCCCTTCAGCCCAACAAGTCCACATCAACCCACCCAGACCCGTTTCTCTCTGAATAATGTACCTACGACTAGGGGCAATTTAGAATGGCCAATTCACACGACTTGCACGTCTTTAGACAGTGGAGCGAACCGGAGCAAACCCACGCAGACTCTGGGCGAATGTGCAAACACGACACAGACAGTCCCCTAAAGCTGGAATCGTGACTGCGTCCCTAGTGCTGTGAGGCAGCAGTGCGAACCACTGAGCGGCTAGTTGGGCGGAATGGCCTGTTTCCAAACTGGAGGGATTCTATGCTTCTGTGATAGCTGAGAATCACCGGGAGACATGATTGGGAATGGTCATTCGGTCGCTTGGAGTGACTGAGGTCAGCGATCTCAAACTTTAATCGGTTCAGCGATCTCAAACTTTAATCGGTGAACACACACAGCCCCGTTCTTTGCCTGCAGAAGAAAGAAGTTGCAGGAAAACCTGCTCACCTGGTCGGAGACGAGAAATGAGAGGCGTTTCAGACATCAATTCCCAAAAGCAGCAGCTATGAGTCCAACAGGAGCGCCACCCGCCCCGCCGGTGGACGCTCGTGCTTCCAAGAAGCCGGTTGGACGACAAACGGGCGAGGAGCAATTTGAAGAACACAGCGCTCCTCAGCGTCATACCACAAGACTGAGAGGCCCCAGTGAGATTTGAACTCACGATCTCTGGTTTACAAGACCAGTGCTCTAACCGCTGAGCTATGCAGCCAGGCGTCAGGTCGCTCAGCGGAACTTGGCTGACTGGTTAACACTGGCTGAGTCAGAACGCTTGGGACACAGGTTCCAATCGACCCTCGCGTCACCGTCTGAACGGTTTGAACATTCTCCCCGTGGGTTTGCTCCGGCTGCTCCGTTTACAAAGAAGTGTAGCTTCTGCGGGATTGGCCACGCTTCATTGTCCCATTGTGTACGGTGATTGTGCGGGCTCGGTGGATTAGTCAGCATTCAATGTAGAATGATGCAGTGCGCGGAATGGGCCTGGGTAGATTGCTCTCTGCAGGTCGGTGTTGACGAGATAAGAATATATGAGATTGGTGACAGTGTGGAAACAGGCCCTTCAGCCCAACAAGTCCAAACTGTTTCCAAACTGGAGGGATTCTGTGCTCCTGTGATATCTGAGAATCACCGGGAGACATCATCGGTCAGCGATCTCAAACTGAAATCGGTGAACACACACGGCCCCGTTCTTTGCCTGCAGAACAAAGAAGTTTTTGGATTTCAACTGAACGCTGTAAGTGACAAAAGCAGAAGTTGCAGGAAAGCTCAACTTGACAAAAGTAGCAGCTCTCAGTCCAACAGGGTTATTCGGGAGCGCGTCTCGTACCTCTGGTGTTTGGGGGTGAAAACTCGCCCTTCCTCAGAAGCCGCTTGGACCATAAACAGGCGTTGAGCGATTCGAACATGGTACTCGTCAGTCGCATACCAAACATTGAAACTGACTGCGGGCTGGCCTGGCAAAGAGGATAAATGCGATGAGGCCCCAGTGAGATTTGAACTCACGCCCTCTGGTTTACGAGACCAGCGCTCTAACCGCTGAGCTATGGAGCCGGGGCGAGCGGCCGCCGCGAACCTTTGGCTGATTGGGTAACAGCCCTCGCGTCACCGTCTGGACAGTTTGAACACTCTCTCTCCCCGTGCGCGCGTGGGTTTGCTCCGGCTGCTCCGGTTACAGAGATGTGCAGCTTCTGCGGGATTGGCCATGCTTCATTGTCCCATTGTGTACGGTGATTGTGCGGGCTCGATGGATTAGTCAGCATTCAATGTACAACGATGCAGTGTGCGGAATGGTCTGGGTAGACTGCTCTCTGCAGGTCGGTGTTGACGAGATTAGAATAAATTAGATTGGCGACAGTGTGGAAACAGGCCCTTCAGCCCAACAAGTCCACATCAACCCACCCAGACCCGTTTCTCTCTGAATAATGTACCTACGACTAGGGGCAATTTAGAATGGCCAATTCACACGACTTGCACGTCTTTAGACAGTGGGAGCGAACCGGAGCAAACCCACGCAGACTCTGGGCGAATGTGCAAACACGACACAGACAGTCCCCTAAAGCTGGAATCGTGACTGCGTCCCTAGTGCTGTGAGGCAGCAGTGCGAACCACTGAGCGGCTAGTTGGGCGGAATGGCCTGTTTCCAACTGGAGGGATTCTATGCTTCTGTGATAGCTGAGAATCACCGGGAGACATGATTGGGAATGGTCATTCGGTCGCTTGGAGTGACTGAGGTCAGCGATCTCAAACTTTAATCGGTTCAGCGATCTCAAACTTTAATCGGTGAACACACACAGCCCCGTTCTTTGCCTGCAGAAGAAAGAAGTTGCAGGAAAACCTGCTCACCTGGTCGGAGACGAGAAATGAGAGGCGTTTCAGACATCAATTCCCAAAAGCAGCAGCTATGAGTCCAACAGGAGCGCCACCCGCCCCGCCGGTGGACGCTCGTGCTTCCAAGAAGCCGGTTGGACGACAAACGGGCGAGGAGCAATTTGAAGAACACAGCGCTCCTCAGCGTCATACCACAAGACTGAGAGGCCCCAGTGAGATTTGAACTCACGATCTCTGGTTTACAAGACCAGTGCTCTAACCGCTGAGCTATGCAGCCAGGCGTCAGGTCGCTCAGCGGAACTTGGCTGACTGGTTAACACTGGCTGAGTCAGAACGCTTGGGACACAGGTTCCAATCGACCCTCGCGTCACCGTCTGAACGGTTTGAACATTCTCCCCGTGGGTTTGCTCCGGCTGCTCCGTTTACAAAGAAGTGTAGCTTCTGCGGGATTGGCCACGCTTCATTGTCCCATTGTGTACGGTGATTGTGCGGGCTCGGTGGATTAGTCAGCATTCAATGTAGAATGATGCAGTGCGCGGAATGGGCCTGGGTAGATTGCTCTCTGCAGGTCGGTGTTGACGAGATAAGAATATATGAGATTGGTGACAGTGTGGAAACAGGCCCTTCAGCCCAACAAGTCCAAACTGTTTCCAAACTGGAGGGATTCTGTGCTCCTGTGATATCTGAGAATCACCGGGAGACATCATCGGTCAGCGATCTCAAACTGAAATCGGTGAACACACACGGCCCCGTTCTTTGCCTGCAGAACAAAGAAGTTTTTGGATTTCAACTGAACGCTGTAAGTGACAAAAGCAGAAGTTGCAGGAAAGCTCAACTTGACAAAAGTAGCAGCTCTCAGTCCAACAGGGTTATTCGGGAGCGCGTCGCGTACCTCTGGTGTTTGGGGGTGAAAACTCGCCCTTCCTCAGAAGCCGCTTGGACCATAAACAGGCGTTGAGCGATTCGAACATGGTACTCGTCAGTCGCATACCAAACATTGAAACTGACTGCGGGCTGGCCTGGCAAAGAGGATAAATGCGATGAGGCCCCAGTGAGATTTGAACTCACGCCCTCTGGTTTACGAGACCAGCGCTCTAACCGCTGAGCTATGGAGCCGGGCGAGCGGCCGCCGCGAACCTTTGGCTGATTGGGTAACAGCCCTCGCGTCACCGTCTGGACAGTTTGAACACTCTCTCTCCCCGTGCGCGCGTGGGTTTGCTCCGGCTGCTCCGGTTACAGAGATGTGCAGCTTCTGCGGGATTGGCCATGCTTCATTGTCCCATTGTGTACGGTGATTGTGCGGGCTCGATGGATTAGTCAGCATTCAATGTACAACGATGCAGTGTGCGGAATGGGTCTGGGTAGACTGCTCTCTGCAGGTCGGTGTTGACGAGATTAGAATAAATTAGATTGGCGACAGTGTGGAAACAGGCCCTTCAGCCCAACAAGTCCACATCAACCCACCCAGACCCGTTTCTCTCTGAATAATGTACCTACGACTAGGGGCAATTTAGAATGGCCAATTCACACGACTTGCACGTCTTTAGACAGTGGGAGCGAACCGGAGCAAACCCACGCAGACTCTGGGCGAATGTGCAAACACGACACAGACAGTCCCCTAAAGCTGGAATCGTGACTGCGTCCCTAGTGCTGTGAGGCAGCAGTGCGAACCACTGAGCGGCTAGTTGGGCGGAATGGCCTGTTTCCAAACTGGAGGGATTCTATGCTTCTGTGATAGCTGAGAATCACCGGGAGACATGATGGGAATGGTCATTCGGTCGCTTGGAGTGACTGAGGTCAGCGATCTCAAACTTTAATCGGTTCAGCGATCTCAAACTTTAATCGGTGAACACACACAGCCCCGTTCTTTGCCTGCAGAAGAAAGAAGTTGCAGGAAAACCTGCTCACCTGGTCGGAGACGAGAAATGAGAGGCGTTTCAGACATCAATTCCCAAAAGCAGCAGCTATGAGTCCAACAGGAGCGCCACCCGCCCCGCCGGTGGACGCTCGTGCTTCCAAGAAGCCGGTTGGACGACAAACGGGCGAGGAGCAATTTGAAGAACACAGCGCTCCTCAGCGTCATACCACAAGACTGAGAGGCCCCAGTGAGATTTGAACTCACGATCTCTGGTTTACAAGACCAGTGCTCTAACCGCTGAGCTATGCAGCCAGGCGTCAGGTCGCTCAGCGGAACTTGGCTGACTGGTTAACACTGGCTGAGTCAGAACGCTTGGGACACAGGTTCCAATCGACCCTCGCGTCACCGTCTGAACGGTTTGAACATTCTCCCCGTGGGTTTGCTCCGGCTGCTCCGTTTACAAAGAAGTGTAGCTTCTGCGGGATTGGCCACGCTTCATTGTCCCATTGTGTACGGTGATTGTGCGGGCTCGGTGGATTAGTCAGCATTCAATGTAGAATGATGCAGTGCGCGGAATGGGCCTGGGTAGATTGCTCTCTGCAGGTCGGTGTTGACGAGATAAGAATATATGAGATTGGTGACAGTGTGGAAACAGGCCCTTCAGCCCAACAAGTCCAAACTGTTTCCAAACTGGAGGGATTCTGTGCTCCTGTGATATCTGAGAATCACCGGGAGACATCATCGGTCAGCGATCTCAAACTGAAATCGGTGAACACACACGGCCCCGTTCTTTGCCTGCAGAACAAAGAAGTTTTTGGATTTCAACTGAACGCTGTAAGTGACAAAAGCAGAAGTTGCAGGAAAGCTCAACTTGACAAAAGTAGCAGCTCTCAGTCCAACAGGGTTATTCGGGAGCGCGTCGCGTACCTCTGGTGTTTGGGGGTGAAAACTCGCCCTTCCTCAGAAGCCGCTTGGACCATAAACAGGCGTTGAGCGATTCGAACATGGTACTCGTCAGTCGCATACCAAACATTGAAACTGACTGCGGGCTGGCCTGGCAAAGAGGATAAATGCGATGAGGCCCCAGTGAGATTTGAACTCACGCCCTCTGGTTTACGAGACCAGCGCTCTAACCGCTGAGCTATGGAGCCGGGCGAGCGGCCGCCGCGAACCTTTGGCTGATTGGGTAACAGCCCTCGCGTCACCGTCTGGACAGTTTGAACACTCTCTCTCCCCGTGCGCGCGTGGGTTTGCTCCGGCTGCTCCGGTTACAGAGATGTGCAGCTTCTGCGGGATTGGCCATGCTTCATTGTCCCATTGTGTACGGTGATTGTGCGGGCTCGATGGATTAGTCAGCATTCAATGTACAACGATGCAGTGTGCGGAATGGGTCTGGGTAGACTGCTCTCTGCAGGTCGGTGTTGACGAGATTAGAATAAATTAGATTGGCGACAGTGTGGAAACAGGCCCTTCAGCCCAACAAGTCCACATCAACCCACCCAGACCCGTTTCTCTCTGAATAATGTACCTACGACTAGGGGCAATTTAGAATGGCCAATTCACACGACTTGCACGTCTTTAGACAGTGGGAGCGAACCGGAGCAAACCCACGCAGACTCTGGGCGAATGTGCAAACACGACACAGACAGTCCCCTAAAGCTGGAATCGTGACTGCGTCCCTAGTGCTGTGAGGCAGCAGTGCGAACCACTGAGCGGCTAGTTGGGCGGAATGGCCTGTTTCCAAACTGGAGGGATTCTATGCTTCTGTGATAGCTGAGAATCACCGGGAGACATGATTGGGAATGGTCATTCGGTCGCTTGGAGTGACTGAGGTCAGCGATCTCAAACTTTAATCGGTTCAGCGATCTCAAACTTTAATCGGTGAACACACACAGCCCCGTTCTTTGCCTGCAGAAGAAAGAAGTTGCAGGAAAACCTGCTCACCTGGTCGGAGACGAGAAATGAGAGGCGTTTCAGACATCAATTCCCAAAAGCAGCAGCTATGAGTCCAACAGGAGCGCCACCCGCCCCGCCGGTGGACGCTCGTGCTTCCAAGAAGCCGGTTGGACGACAAACGGGCGAGGAGCAATTTGAAGAACACAGCGCTCCTCAGCGTCATACCACAAGACTGAGAGGCCCCAGTGAGATTTGAACTCACGATCTCTGGTTTACAAGACCAGTGCTCTAACCGCTGAGCTATGCAGCCAGGCGTCAGGTCGCTCAGCGGAACTTGGCTGACTGGTTAACACTGGCTGAGTCAGAACGCTTGGGACACAGGTTCCAATCGACCCTCGCGTCACCGTCTGAACGGTTTGAACATTCTCCCCGTGGGTTTGCTCCGGCTGCTCCGTTTACAAAGAAGTGTAGCTTCTGCGGGATTGGCCACGCTTCATTGTCCCATTGTGTACGGTGATTGTGCGGGCTCGGTGGATTAGTCAGCATTCAATGTAGAATGATGCAGTGCGCGGAATGGGCCTGGGTAGATTGCTCTCTGCAGGTCGGTGTTGACGAGATAAGAATATATGAGATTGGTGACAGTGTGGAAACAGGCCCTTCAGCCCAACAAGTCCAAACTGTTTCCAAACTGGAGGGATTCTGTGCTCCTGTGATATCTGAGAATCACCGGGAGACATCATCGGTCAGCGATCTCAAACTGAAATCGGTGAACACACACGGCCCCGTTCTTTGCCTGCAGAACAAAGAAGTTTTTGGATTTCAACTGAACGCTGTAAGTGACAAAAGCAGAAGTTGCAGGAAAGCTCAACTTGACAAAAGTAGCAGCTCTCAGTCCAACAGGGTTATTCGGGAGCGCGTCGCGTACCTCTGGTGTTTGGGGGTGAAAACTCGCCCTTCCTCAGAAGCCGCTTGGACCATAAACAGGCGTTGAGCGATTCGAACATGGTACTCGTCAGTCGCATACCAAACATTGAAACTGACTGCGGGCTGGCCTGGCAAAGAGGATAAATGCGATGAGGCCCCAGTGAGATTTGAACTCACGCCCTCTGGTTTACGAGACCAGCGCTCTAACCGCTGAGCTATGGAGCCGGGCGAGCGGCCGCCGCGAACCTTTGGCTGATTGGGGTAACAGCCCTCGCGTCACCGTCTGGACAGTTTGAACACTCTCTCTCCCCGTGCGCGCGTGGGTTTGCTCCGGGTGCTCCGGTTACAGAGATGTGCAGCTTCTGCGGGATTGGCCATGCTTCATTGTCCCATTGTGTACGGTGATTGTGCGGGCTCGATGGATTAGTCAGCATTCAATGTACAACGATGCAGTGTGCGGAATGGGTCTGGGTAGACTGCTCTCTGCAGGTCGGTGTTGACGAGATTAGAATAAATTAGATTGGCGACAGTGTGGAAACAGGCCCTTCAGCCCAACAAGTCCACATCAACCCACCCAGACCCGTTTCTCTCTGAATAATGTACCTACGACTAGGGGCAATTTAGAATGGCCAATTCACACGACTTGCACGTCTTTAGACAGTGGGAGCGAACCGGAGCAAACCCACGCAGACTCTGGGCGAATGTGCAAACACGACACAGACAGTCCCCTAAAGCTGGAATCGTGACTGCGTCCCTAGTGCTGTGAGGCAGCAGTGCGAACCACTGAGCGGCTAGTTGGGCGGAATGGCCTGTTTCCAAACTGGAGGGATTCTATGCTTCTGTGATAGCTGAGAATCACCGGGAGACATGATTGGGAATGGTCATTCGGTCGCTTGGAGTGACTGAGGTCAGCGATCTCAAACTTTAATCGGTTCAGCGATCTCAAACTTTAATCGGTGAACACACACAGCCCGTTCTTTGCCTGCAGAAGAAAGAAGTTGCAGGAAAACCTGCTCACCTGGTCGGAGACGAGAAATGAGAGGCGTTTCAGACATCAATTCCCAAAAGCAGCAGCTATGAGTCCAACAGGAGCGCCACCCGCCCCGCCGGTGGACGCTCGTGCTTCCAAGAAGCCGGTTGGACGACAAACGGGCGAGGAGCAATTTGAAGAACACAGCGCTCCTCAGCGTCATACCACAAGACTGAGAGGCCCCAGTGAGATTTGAACTCACGACCTCTGGTTTACAAGACCAGTGCTCTAACCGCTGAGCTATGGAGCCAGGCGCCAGGTCGCTCAGCGGAACTTGGCTGACTGGTTAACACTGGCTGAGTCAGAACGCTTGGGACACAGGTTCCAATCGACCCTCGCGTCACCGTCTGAACGGTTTGAACATTCTCCCCCGTGGGTTTGCTCCGGCTGCTCCGTTTACAAAGAAGTGTAGCTTCTGCGGGATTGGCCACGCTTCATTGTCCCATTGTGTACGGTGATTGTGCGGGCTCGGTGGATTAGTCAGCATTCAATGTAGAATGATGCAGTGCGCGGAATGGGCCTGGGTAGATTGCTCTCTGCAGGTCGGTGTTGACGAGATAAGAATATATGAGATTGGTGACAGTGTGGAAACAGGCCCTTCAGCCCAACAAGTCCAAACTGTTTCCAAACTGGAGGGATTCTGTGCTCCTGTGATATCTGAGAATCACCGGGAGACATCATCGGTCAGCGATCTCAAACTGAAATCGGTGAACACACACGGCCCCGTTCTTTGCCTGCAGAACAAAGAAGTTTTTGGATTTCAACTGAACGCTGTAAGTGACAAAAGCAGAAGTTGCAGGAAAGCTCAACTTGACAAAAGTAGCAGCTCTCAGTCCAACAGGGTTATTCGGGAGCGCGTCTCGTACCTCTGGTGTTTGGGGGTGAAAACTCGCCCTTCCTCAGAAGCCGCTTGGACCATAAACAGGCGTTGAGCGATTCGAACATGGTACTCGTCAGTCGCATACCAAACATTGAAACTGACTGCGGGCTGGCCTGGCAAAGAGGATAAATGCGATGAGGCCCCAGTGAGATTTGAACTCACGCCCTCTGGTTTACGAGACCAGCGCTCTAACCGCTGAGCTATGGAGCCGGGCGAGCGGCCGCCGCGAACCTTTGGCTGATTGGGTAACAGCCCTCGCGTCACCGTCTGGACAGTTTGAACACTCTCTCTCCCCCGTGCGCGCGTGGGTTTGCTCCGGCTGCTCCGGTTACAGAGATGTGCAGCTTCTGCGGGATTGGCCATGCTTCATTGTCCCATTGTGTACGGTGATTGTGCGGGCTCGATGGATTAGTCAGCATTCAATGTACAACGATGCAGTGTGCGGAATGGGTCTGGGTAGACTGCTCTCTGCAGGTCGCTGTTGACGAGATTAGAATAAATTAGATTGGCGACAGTGTGGAAACAGGCCCTTCAGCCCAACAAGTCCACATCAACCCACCCAGACCCGTTTCTCTCTGAATAATGTACCTACGACTAGGGGCAATTTAGAATGGCCAATTCACACGACTTGCACGTCTTTAGACAGTGGGAGCGAACCGGAGCAAACCCACGCAGACTCTGGGCGAATGTGCAAACACGACACAGACAGTCCCCTAAAGCTGGAATCGTGACTGCGTCCCTAGTGCTGTGAGGCAGCAGTGCGAACCACTGAGCGGCTAGTGGGCGGAATGGCCTGTTTCCAAACTGGAGGGATTCTATGCTTCTGTGATAGCTGAGAATCACCGGGAGACATGATTGGGAATGGTCATTCGGTCGCTTGGAGTGACTGAGGTCAGCGATCTCAAACTTTAATCGGTTCAGCGATCTCAAACTTAATCGGTGAACACACACAGCCCCGTTCTTTGCCTGCAGAAGAAAGAAGTTGCAGGAAAACCTGCTCACCTGGTCGGAGACGAGAAATGAGAGGCGTTTCAGACATCAATTCCCAAAAGCAGCAGCTATGAGTCCAACAGGAGCGCCACCCGCCCCGCCGGTGGACGCTCGTGCTTCCAAGAAGCCGGTTGGACGACAAACGGGCGAGGAGCAATTTGAAGAACACAGCGCTCCTCAGCGTCATACCACAAGACTGAGAGGCCCCAGTGAGATTTGAACTCACGATCTCTGGTTTACAAGACCAGTGCTCTAACCGCTGAGCTATGCAGCCAGGCGCCAGGTCGCTCAGCGGAACTTGGCTGACTGTTAACACTGGCTGAGTCAGAACGCTTGGGACACAGGTTCCAATCGACCCTCGCGTCACCGTCTGAACGGTTTGAACATTCTCCCCGTGGGTTTGCTCCGGCTGCTCCGTTTACAAAGAAGTGTAGCTTCTGCGGGATTGGCCACGCTTCATTGTCCCATTGTGTACGGTGATTGTGCGGGCTCGGTGGATTAGTCAGCATTCAATGTAGAATGATGCAGTGCGCGGAATGGGCCTGGGTAGATTGCTCTCTGCAGGTCGGTGTTGACGAGATAAGAATATATGAGATTGGTGACAGTGTGGAAACAGGCCCTTCAGCCCAACAAGTCCAAACTGTTTCCAAACTGGAGGGATTCTGTGCTCCTGTGATATCTGAGAATCACCGGGAGACATCATCGGTCAGCGATCTCAAACTGAAATCGGTGAACACACACGGCCCCGTTCTTTGCCTGCAGAACAAAGAAGTTTTTGGATTTCAACTGAACGCTGTAAGTGACAAAAGCAGAAGTTGCAGGAAAGCTCAACTTGACAAAAGTAGCAGCTCTCAGTCCAACAGGGTTATTCGGGAGCGCGTCGCGTACCTCTGGTGTTTGGGGGTGAAAACTCGCCCTTCCTCAGAAGCCGCTTGGACCATAAACAGGCGTCGTTGAGCGATTCGAACATGGTACTCGTCAGTCGCATACCAAACATTGAAACTGACTGCGGGCTGGCCTGGCAAAGAGGATAAATGCGATGAGGCCCCTGTGAGATTTGAACTCACGCCCTCTGGTTTACGAGACCAGCGCTCTAACCGCTGAGCTATGGAGCCGGGCGAGCGGCCGCCGCGAACCTTTGGCTGATTGGGTAACAGCCCTCGCGTCACCGTCTGGACAGTTTGAACACTCTCTCTCCCCGTGCGCGCGTGGGTTTGCTCCGGGTGCTCCGGTTACAG
Source organism: Hemiscyllium ocellatum (assembly GCF_020745735.1). Lineage (NCBI taxonomy): Eukaryota > Metazoa > Chordata > Chondrichthyes > Orectolobiformes > Hemiscylliidae > Hemiscyllium > Hemiscyllium ocellatum. Next base: position 28,787 of record NW_026868005.1, on the reverse strand, counting down.
AGATGTGCAGCTTCTGCGGGATTGGCCATGCTTCATTGTCCCATTGTGTACGGTGATTGTGCGGGCTCGATGGATTAGTCAGCATTCAATGTACAACGATGCAGTGTGCGGAATGGGTCTGGGTAGACTGCTCTCTGCAGGTCGGTGTTGACGAGATTAGAATAAATTAGATTGGCGACAGTGTGGAAACAGGCCCTTCAGCCCAACAAGTCCTCATCAACCCACCCAGACCCGTTTCTCTCTGAATAATGTACCTACGACTAGGGGCAATTTAGAATGGCCAATTCACACGACTTGCACGTCTTTAGACAGTGGGAGCGAACCGGAGCAAACCCACGCAGACTCTGGGCGAATGTGCAAACACGACACGACAGTCCCCTAAAGCTGGAATCGTGACTGCGTCCCTAGTGCTGTGAGGCAGCAGTGCGAACCACTGAGCGGCTAGTTGGGCGGAATGGCCTGTTTCCAAACTGGAGGGATTCTATGCTTCTGTGATAGCTGAGAATCACCGGGGAGACATGATTGGGAATGGTCATTCGGTCGCTTGGAGTGACTGAGGTCAGCGATCTCAAACTTTAATCGGTTCAGCGATCTCAAACTTTAATCGGTGAACACACACAGCCCCGTTCTTTGCCTGCAGAAGAAAGAAGTTGCAGGAAAACCTGCTCACCTGGTCGGAGACGAGAAATGAGAGGCGTTTCAGACATCAATTCCCAAAAGCAGCAGCTATGAGTCCAACAGGAGCGCCACCCGCCCCGCCGGTGGACGCTCGTGCTTCCAAGAAGCCGGTTGGACGACAAACGGGCGAGGAGCAATTTGAAGAACACAGCGCTCCTCAGCGTCATACCACAAGACTGAGAGGCCCCAGTGAGATTTGAACTCACGATCTCTGGTTTACAAGACCAGTGCTCTAACCGCTGAGCTATGGAGCCAGGCGCCAGGTCGCTCAGCGGAACTTGGCTGACTGGTTAACACTGGCTGAGTCAGAACGCTTGGGACACAGGTTCCAATCGACCCTCGCGTCACCGTCTGAACGGTTTGAACATTCTCCCCGTGGGTTTGCTCCGGCTGCTCCGTTTACAAAGAAGTGTAGCTTCTGCGGGATTGGCCACGCTTCATTGTCCCATTGTGTACGGTGATTGTGCGGGCTCGGTGGATTAGTCAGCATTCAATGTAGAATGATGCAGTGCGCGGAATGGGCCTGGGTAGATTGCTCTCTGCAGGTCGGTGTTGACGAGATAAGAATATATGAGATTGGTGACAGTGTGGAAACAGGCCCCTTCAGCCCAACAAGTCCAAACTGTTTCCAAACTGGAGGGATTCTGTGCTCCTGTGATATCTGAGAATCACCGGGAGACATCATCGGTCAGCGATCTCAAACTGAAATCGGTGAACACACACGGCCCCGTTCTTTGCCTGCAGAACAAAGAAGTTTTTGGATTTCAACTGAACGCTGTAAGTGACAAAAGCAGAAGTTGCAGGAAAGCTCAACTTGACAAAAGTAGCAGCTCTCAGTCCAACAGGGTTATTCGGGAGCGCGTCGCGTACCTCTGGTGTTTGGGGGTGAAAACTCGCCCTTCCTCAGAAGCCGCTTGGACCATAAACAGGCGTTGAGCGATTCGAACATGGTACTCGTCAGTCGCATACCAAACATTGAAACTGACTGCGGGCTGGCCTGGCAAAGAGGATAAATGCGATGAGGCCCCAGTGAGATTTGAACTCACGCCCTCTGGTTTACGAGACCAGCGCTCTAACCGCTGAGCTATGGAGCCGGGCGAGCGGCCGCCGCGAACCTTTGGCTGATTGGGTAACAGCCCTCGCGTCACCGTCTGGACAGTTTGAACACTCTCTCTCCCCGTGCGCGCGTGGGTTTGCTCCGGCTGCTCCGGTTACAGAGATGTGCAGCTTCTGCGGGATTGGCCATGCTTCATTGTCCCATTGTGTACGGTGATTGTGCGGGCTCGATGGATTAGTCAGCATTCAATGTACAACGATGCAGTGTGCGGAATGGGTCTGGGTAGACTGCTCTCTGCAGGTCGGTGTTGACGAGATTAGAATAAATTAGATTGGCGACAGTGTGGAAACAGGCCCTTCAGCCCAACAAGTCCACATCAACCCACCCAGACCCGTTTCTCTCTGAATAATGTACCTACGACTAGGGGCAATTTAGAATGGCCAATTCACACGACTTGCACGTCTTTAGACAGTGGGAGCGAACCGGAGCAAACCCACGCAGACTCTGGGCGAATGTGCAAACACGACACAGACAGTCCCCTAAAGCTGGAATCGTGACTGCGTCCCTAGTGCTGTGAGGCAGCAGTGCGAACCACTGAGCGGCTAGTTGGGCGGAATGGCCTGTTTCCAAACTGGAGGGATTCTATGCTTCTGTGATAGCTGAGAATCACCGGGAGACATGATTGGGAATGGTCATTCGGTCGCTTGGAGTGACTGAGGTCAGCGATCTCAAACTTTAATCGGTTCAGCGATCTCAAACTTTAATCGGTGAACACACACAGCCCCGTTCTTTGCCTGCAGAAGAAAGAAGTTGCAGGAAAACCTGCTCACCTGGTCGGAGACGAGAAATGAGAGGCGTTTCAGACATCAATTCCCAAAAGCAGCAGCTATGAGTCCAACAGGAGCGCCACCCGCCCCGCCGGTGGACGCTCGTGCTTCCAAGAAGCCGGTTGGACGACAAACGGGCGAGGAGCAATTTGAAGAACACAGCGCTCCTCAGCGTCATACCACAAGACTGAGAGGCCCCAGTGAGATTTGAACTCACGATCTCTGGTTTACAAGACCAGTGCTCTAACCGCTGAGCTATGAGCCAGGCGTCAGGTCGCTCAGCGGAACTTGGCTGACTGGTTAACACTGGCTGAGTCAGAACGCTTGGGACACAGGTTCCAATCGACCCTCGCGTCACCGTCTGAACGGTTTGAACATTCTCCCCGTGGGTTTGCTCCGGCTGCTCCGTTTACAAAGAAGTGTAGCTTCTGCGGGATTGGCCACGCTTCATTGTCCCATTGTGTACGGTGATTGTGCGGGCTCGGTGATTAGTCAGCATTCAATGTAGAATGATGCAGTGCGCGGAATGGGCCTGGGTAGATTGCTCTCTGCAGGTCGGTGTTGACGAGATAAGAATATATGAGATTGGTGACAGTGTGGAAACAGGCCCTTCAGCCCAACAAGTCCAAACTGTTTCCAAACTGGAGGGATTCTGTGCTCCTGTGATATCTGAGAATCACCGGGAGACATCATCGGTCAGCGATCTCAAACTGAAATCGGTGAACACACACGGCCCCGTTCTTTGCCTGCAGAACAAAGAAGTTTTGGATTTCAACTGAACGCTGTAAGTGACAAAAGCAGAAGTTGCAGGAAAGCTCAACTTGACAAAAGTAGCAGCTCTCAGTCCAACAGGGTTATTCGGGAGCGCGTCGCGTACCTCTGGTGTTTGGGGGTGAAAACTCGCCCTTCCTCAGAAGCCGCTTGGACCATAAACAGGCGTTGAGCGATTCGAACATGGTACTCGTCAGTCGCATACCAAACATTGAAACTGACTGCGGGCTGGCCTGGCAAAGAGGATAAATGCGATGAGGCCCCAGTGAGATTTGAACTCACGCCCTCTGGTTTACGAGACCAGCGCTCTAACCGCTGAGCTATGGAGCCGGGCGAGCGGCCGCCGCGAACCTTTGGCTGATTGGGTAACAGCCCTCGCGTCACCGTCTGGACAGTTTGAACACTCTCTCTCCCCGTGCGCGCGTGGGTTTGCTCCGGCTGCTCCGGTTACAGAGATGTGCAGCTTCTGCGGGATTGGCCATGCTTCATTGTCCCATTGTGTACGGTGATTGTGCGGGCTCGATGGATTAGTCAGCATTCAATGTACAACGATGCAGTGTGCGGAATGGGTCTGGGTAGACTGCTCTCTGCAGGTCGGTGTTGACGAGATTAGAATAAATTAGATTGGCGACAGTGTGGAAACAGGCCCTTCAGCCCAACAAGTCCACATCAACCCACCCAGACCCGTTTCTCTCTGAATAATGTACCTACGACTAGGGGCAATTTAGAATGGCCAATTCACACGACTTGCACGTCTTTAGACAGTGGAGCGAACCGGAGCAAACCCACGCAGACTCTGGGCGAATGTGCAAACACGACACAGACAGTCCCCTAAAGCTGGAATCGTGACTGCGTCCCTAGTGCTGTGAGGCAGCAGTGCGAACCACTGAGCGGCTAGTTGGGCGGAATGGCCTGTTTCCAAACTGGAGGGATTCTATGCTTCTGTGATAGCTGAGAATCACCGGGAGACATGATTGGGAATGGTCATTCGGTCGCTTGGAGTGACTGAGGTCAGCGATCTCAAACTTTAATCGGTTCAGCGATCTCAAACTTTAATCGGTGAACACACACAGCCCCGTTCTTTGCCTGCAGAAGAAAGAAGTTGCAGGAAAACCTGCTCACCTGGTCGGAGACGAGAAATGAGAGGCGTTTCAGACATCAATTCCCAAAAGCAGCAGCTATGAGTCCAACAGGAGCGCCACCCGCCCCGCCGGTGGACGCTCGTGCTTCCAAGAAGCCGGTTGGACGACAAACGGGCGAGGAGCAATTTGAAGAACACAGCGCTCCTCAGCGTCATACCACAAGACTGAGAGGCCCCAGTGAGATTTGAACTCACGATCTCTGGTTTACAAGACCAGTGCTCTAACCGCTGAGCTATGGAGCCAGGCGCCAGGTCGCTCAGCGGAACTTGGCTGACTGGTTAACACTGGCTGAGTCAGAACGCTTGGGACACAGGTTCCAATCGACCCTCGCGTCACCGTCTGAACGGTTTGAACATTCTCCCCGTGGGTTTGCTCCGGCTGCTCCGTTTACAAAGAAGTGTAGCTTCTGCGGGATTGGCCACGCTTCATTGTCCCATTGTGTACGGTGATTGTGCGGGCTCGGTGGATTAGTCAGCATTCAATGTAGAATGATGCAGTGCGCGGAATGGGCCTGGGTAGATTGCTCTCTGCAGGTCGGTGTTGACGAGATAAGAATATATGAGATTGGTGACAGTGTGGAAACAGGCCCTTCAGCCCAACAAGTCCAAACTGTTTCCAAACTGGAGGGATTCTGTGCTCCTGTGATATCTGAGAATCACCGGGAGACATCATCGGTCAGCGATCTCAAACTGAAATCGGTGAACACACACGGCCCCGTTCTTTGCCTGCAGAACAAAGAAGTTTTGGATTTCAACTGAACGCTGTAAGTGACAAAAGCAGAAGTTGCAGGAAAGCTCAACTTGACAAAAGTAGCAGCTCTCAGTCCAACAGGGTTATTCGGGAGCGCGTCGCGTACCTCTGGTGTTTGGGGGTGAAAACTCGCCCTTCCTCAGAAGCCGCTTGGACCATAAACAGGCGTTGAGCGATTCGAACATGGTACTCGTCAGTCGCATACCAAACATTGAAACTGACTGCGGGCTGGCCTGGCAAAGAGGATAAATGCGATGAGGCCCCAGTGAGATTTGAACTCACGCCCTCTGGTTTACGAGACCAGCGCTCTAACCGCTGAGCTATGGAGCCGGGCGAGCGGCCGCCGCGAACCTTTGGCTGATTGGGTAACAGCCCTCGCGTCACCGTCTGGACAGTTTGAACACTCTCTCTCCCCGTGCGCGCGTGGGTTTGCTCCGGGTGCTCCGGTTACAGAGATGTGCAGCTTCTGCGGGATTGGCCATGCTTCATTGTCCCATTGTGTACGGTGATTGTGCGGGCTCGATGGATTAGTCAGCATTCAATGTACAACGATGCAGTGTGCGGAATGGGTCTGGGTAGACTGCTCTCTGCAGGTCGGTGTTGACGAGATTAGAATAAATTAGATTGGCGACAGTGTGGAAACAGGCCCTTCAGCCCAACAAGTCCACATCAACCCACCCAGACCCGTTTCTCTCTGAATAATGTACCTACGACTAGGGCAATTTAGAATGGCCAATTCACACGACTTGCACGTCTTTAGACAGTGGGAGCGAACCGGAGCAAACCCACGCAGACTCTGGGCGAATGTGCAAACACGACACAGACAGTCCCCTAAAGCTGGAATCGTGACTGCGTCCCTAGTGCTGTGAGGCAGCAGTGCGAACCACTGAGCGGCTAGTTGGGCGGAATGGCCTGTTTCCAAACTGGAGGGATTCTATGCTTCTGTGATAGCTGAGAATCACCGGGAGACATGATTGGGAATGGTCATTCGGTCGCTTGGAGTGACTGAGGTCAGCGATCTCAAACTTTAATCGGTTCAGCGATCTCAAACTTTAATCGGTGAACACACACAGCCCCGTTCTTTGCCTGCAGAAGAAAGAAGTTGCAGGAAAACCTGCTCACCTGGTCGGAGACGAGAAATGAGAGGCGTTTCAGACATCAATTCCCAAAAGCAGCAGCTATGAGTCCAACAGGAGCGCCACCCGCCCCGCCGGTGGACGCTCGTGCTTCCAAGAAGCCGGTTGGACGACAAACGGGCGAGGAGCAATTTGAAGAACACAGCGCTCCTCAGCGTCATACCACAAGACTGAGAGGCCCCAGTGAGATTTGAACTCACGATCTCTGGTTTACAAGACCAGTGCTCTAACCGCTGAGCTATGGAGCCAGGCGCCAGGTTGCTCAGCGGAACTTGGCTGACTGGTTAACACTGGCTGAGTCAGAACGCTTGGGACACAGGTTCCAATCGACCCTCGCGTCACCGTCTGAACGGTTTGAACATTCTCCCCGTGGGTTTGCTCCGGCTGCTCCGTTTACAAAGAAGTGTAGCTTCTGCGGGATTGGCCACGCTTCATTGTCCCATTGTGTACGGTGATTGTGCGGGCTCGGTGGATTAGTCAGCATTCAATGTAGAATGATGCAGTGCGCGGAATGGGCCTGGTAGATTGCTCTCTGCAGGTCGGTGTTGACGAGATAAGAATATATGAGATTGGTGACAGTGTGGAAACAGGCCCTTCAGCCCAACAAGTCCAAACTGTTTCCAAACTGGAGGGATTCTGTGCTCCTGTGATATCTGAGAATCACCGGGAGACATCATCGGTCAGCGATCTCAAACTGAAATCGGTGAACACACACGGCCCCGTTCTTTGCCTGCAGAACAAAGAAGTTTTTGGATTTCAACTGAACGCTGTAAGTGACAAAAGCAGAAGTTGCAGGAAAGCTCAACTTGACAAAAGTAGCAGCTCTCAGTCCAACAGGGTTATTCGGGAGCGCGTCGCGTACCTCTGGTGTTTGGGGGTGAAAACTCGCCCTTCCTCAGAAGCCGCTTGGACCATAAACAGGCGTTGAGCGATTCGAACATGGTACTCGTCAGTCGCATACCAAACATTGAAACTGACTGCGGGCTGGCCTGGCAAAGAGGATAAATGCGATGAGGCCCCAGTGAGATTTGAACTCACGCCCTCTGGTTTACGAGACCAGCGCTCTAACCGCTGAGCTATGGAGCCGGGCGAGCGGCCGCCGCGAACCTTTGGCTGATTGGGTAACAGCCCTCGCGTCACCGTCTGGACAGTTTGAACACTCTCTCTCCCCGTGCGCGCGTGGGTTTGCTCCGGCTGCTCCGGTTACAGAGATGTGCAGCTTCTGCGGGATTGGCCATGCTTCATTGTCCCATTGTGTACGGTGATTGTGCGGGCTCGATGGATTAGTCAGCATTCAATGTACAACGATGCAGTGTGCGGAATGGGTCTGGGTAGACTGCTCTCTGCAGGTCGGTGTTGACGAGATTAGAATAAATTAGATTGGCGACAGTGTGGAAACAGGCCCTTCAGCCCAACAAGTCCACATCAACCCACCCAGACCCGTTTCTCTCTGAATAATGTACCTACGACTAGGGGCAATTTAGAATGGCCAATTCACACGACTTGCACGTCTTTAGACAGTGGGAGCGAACCGGAGCAAACCCACGCAGACTCTGGGCGAATGTGCAAACACGACACAGACAGTCCCCTAAAGCTGGAATCGTGACTGCGTCCCTAGTGCTGTGAGGCAGCAGTGCGAACCACTGAGCGGCTAGTTGGGCGGAATGGCCTGTTTCCAAACTGGAGGGATTCTATGCTTCTGTGATAGCTGAGAATCACCGGGAGACATGATTGGGAATGGTCATTCGGTCGCTTGGAGTGACTGAGGTCAGCGATCTCAAACTTTAATCGGTTCAGCGATCTCAAACTTTAATCGGTGAACACACACAGCCCCGTTCTTTGCCTGCAGAAGAAAGAAGTTGCAGGAAAACCTGCTCACCTGGTCGGAGACGAGAAATGAGAGGCGTTTCAGACATCAATTCCCAAAAGCAGCAGCTATGAGTCCAACAGGAGCGCCACCCGCCCCGCCGGTGGACGCTCGTGCTTCCAAGAAGCCGGTTGGACGACAAACGGGCGAGGAGCAATTTGAAGAACACAGCGCTCCTCAGCGTCATACCACAAGACTGAGAGGCCCCAGTGAGATTTGAACTCACGATCTCTGGTTTACAAGACCAGTGCTCTAACCGCTGAGCTATGGAGCCAGGCGCCAGGTCGCTCAGCGGAACTTGGCTGACTGGTTAACACTGGCTGAGTCAGAACGCTTGGGACACAGGTTCCAATCGACCCTCGCGTCACCGTCTGAACGGTTTGAACATTCTCCCCGTGGGTTTGCTCCGGCTGCTCCGTTTACAAAGAAGTGTAGCTTCTGCGGGATTGGCCACGCTTCATTGTCCCATTGTGTACGGTGATTGTGCGGGCTCGGTGGATTAGTCAGCATTCAATGTAGAATGATGCAGTGCGCGGAATGGGCCTGGGTAGATTGCTCTCTGCAGGTCGGTGTTGACGAGATAAGAATATATGAGATTGGTGACAGTGTGGAAACAGGCCCTTCAGCCCAACAAGTCCAAACTGTTTCCAAACTGGAGGGATTCTGTGCTCCTGTGATATCTGAGAATCACCGGGAGACATCATCGGTCAGCGATCTCAAACTGAAATCGGTGAACACACACGGCCCCGTTCTTTGCCTGCAGAACAAAGAAGTTTTTGGATTTCAACTGAACGCTGTAAGTGACAAAAGCAGAAGTTGCAGGAAAGCTCAACTTGACAAAAGTAGCAGCTCTCAGTCCAACAGGGTTATTCGGGAGCGCGTCGCGTACCTCTGGTGTTTGGGGGTGAAAACTCGCCCTTCCTCAGAAGCCGCTTGGACCATAAACAGGCGTTGAGCGATTCGAACATGGTACTCGTCAGTCGCATACCAAACATTGAAACTGACTGCGGGCTGGCCTGGCAAAGAGGATAAATGCGATGAGGCCCCAGTGAGATTTGAACTCACGCCCTCTGGTTTACGAGACCAGCGCTCTAACCGCTGAGCTATGGAGCCGGGCGAGCGGCCGCCGCGAACCTTTGGCTGATTGGGTAACAGCCCTCGCGTCACCGTCTGGACAGTTTGAAACACTCTCTCTCCCCGTGCGCGCGTGGGTTTGCTCCGGGTGCTCCGGTTACAGAGATGTGCAGCTTCTGCGGGATTGGCCATGCTTCATTGTCCCATTGTGTACGGTGATTGTGCGGGCTCGATGGATTAGTCAGCATTCAATGTACAACGATGCAGTGTGCGGAATGGGTCTGGGTAGTAGACTGCTCTCTGCAGGTCGGTGTTGACGAGATTAGAATAAATTAGATTGGCGACAGTGTGGAAACAGGCCCTTCAGCCCAACAAGTCCACATCAACCCACCCAGACCCGTTTCTCTCTGAATAATGTACCTACGACTAGGGGCAATTTAGAATGGCCAATTCACACGACTTGCACGTCTTTAGACAGTGGGAGCGAACCGGAGCAAACCCACGCAGACTCTGGGCGAATGTGCAAACACGACACAGACAGTCCCCTAAAGCTGGAATCGTGACTGCGTCCCTAGTGCTGTGAGGCAGCAGTGCGAACCACTGAGCGGCTAGTTGGGCGGAATGGCCTGTTTCCAAACTGGAGGGATTCTATGCTTCTGTGATAGCTGAGAATCACCGGGAGACATGATTGGGAATGGTCATTCGGTCGCTTGGAGTGACTGAGGTCAGCGATCTCAAACTTTAATCGGTTCAGCGATCTCAAACTTTAATCGGTGAACACACACAGCCCCGTTCTTTGCCTGCAGAAGAAAGAAGTTGCAGGAAAACCTGCTCACCTGGTCGGAGACGAGAAATGAGAGGCGTTTCAGACATCAATTCCCAAAAGCAGCAGCTATGAGTCCAACAGGAGCGCCACCCGCCCCGCCGGTGGACGCTCGTGCTTCCAAGAAGCCGGTTGGACGACAAACGGGCGAGGAGCAATTTGAAGAACACAGCGCTCCTCAGCGTCATACCACAAGACTGAGAGGCCCCAGTGAGATTTGAACTCACGACCTCTGGTTTACAAGACCAGTGCTCTAACCGCTGAGCTATGGAGCCAGGCGCCAGGTCGCTCAGCGGAACTTGGCTGACTGGTTAACACTGGCTGAGTCAGAACGCTTGGGACACAGGTTCCAATCGACCCTCGCGTCACCGTCTGAACGGTTTGAACATTCTCCCGTGGGTTTGCTCCGGCTGCTCCGTTTACAAAGAAGTGTAGCTTCTGCGGGATTGGCCACGCTTCATTGTCCCATTGTGTACGGTGATTGTGCGGGCTCGGTGGATTAGTCAGCATTCAATGTAGAATGATGCAGTGCGCGGAATGGGCCTGGGTAGATTGCTCTCTGCAGGTCGGTGTTGACGAGATAAGAATATATGAGATTGGTGACAGTGTGGAAACAGGCCCTTCAGCCCAACAAGTCCAAACTGTTTCCAAACTGGAGGGATTCTGTGCTCCTGTGATATCTGAGAATCACCGGGAGACATCATCGGTCAGCGATCTCAAACTGAAATCGGTGAACACACACGGCCCCGTTCTTTGCCTGCAGAACAAAGAAGTTTTTGGATTTCAACTGAACGCTGTAAGTGACAAAAGCAGAAGTTGCAGGAAAGCTCAACTTGACAAAAGTAGCAGCTCTCAGTCCAACAGGGTTATTCGGGAGCGCGTCGCGTACCTCTGGTGTTTGGGGGTGAAAACTCGCCCTTCCTCAGAAGCCGCTTGGACCATAAACAGGCGTTGAGCGATTCGAACATGGTACTCGTCAGTCGCATACCAAACATTGAAACTGACTGCGGGCTGGCCTGGCAAAGAGGATAAATGCGATGAGGCCCCAGTGAGATTTGAACTCACGCCCTCTGGTTTACGAGACCAGCGCTCTAACCGCTGAGCTATGGAGCCGGGCGAGCGGCCGCCGCGAACCTTTGGCTGATTGGGTAACAGCCCTCGCGTCACCGTCTGGACAGTTTGAACACTCTCTCTCCCCGTGCGCGCGTGGGTTTGCTCCGGGTGCTCCGGTTACAGAGATGTGCAGCTTCTGCGGGATTGGCCATGCTTCATTGTCCCATTGTGTACGGTGATTGTGCGGGCTCGATGGATTAGTCAGCATTCAATGTACAACGATGCAGTGTGCGGAATGGGTCTGGGTAGACTGCTCTCTGCAGGTCGGTGTTGACGAGATTAGAATAAATTAGATTGGCGACAGTGTGGAAACAGGCCCTTCAGCCCAACAAGTCCACATCAACCCACCCAGACCCGTTTCTCTCTGAATAATGTACCTACGACTAGGGGCAATTTAGAATGGCCAATTCACACGACTTGCACGTCTTTAGACAGTGGGAGCGAACCGGAGCAAACCCACGCAGACTCTGGGCGAATGTGCAAACACGACACAGACAGTCCCCTAAAGCTGGAATCGTGACTGCGTCCCTAGTGCTGTGAGGCAGCAGTGCGAACCACTGAGCGGCTAGTTGGGCGGAATGGCCTGTTTCCAAACTGGAGGGATTCTATGCTTCTGTGATAGCTGAGAATCACCGGGAGACATGATTGGGAATGGTCATTCGGTCGCTTGGAGTGACTGAGGTCAGCGATCTCAAACTTTAATCGGTTCAGCGATCTCAAACTTTAATCGGTGAACACACACAGCCCCGTTCTTTGCCTGCAGAAGAAAGAAGTTGCAGGAAAACCTGCTCACCTGGTCGGAGACGAGAAATGAGAGGCGTTTCAGACATCAATTCCCAAAAGCAGCAGCTATGAGTCCAACAGGAGCGCCACCCGCCCGCCGGTGGACGCTCGTGCTTCCAAGAAGCCGGTTGGACGACAAACGGGCGAGGAGCAATTTGAAGAACACAGCGCTCCTCAGCGTCATACCACAAGACTGAGAGGCCCCAGTGAGATTTGAACTCACGATCTCTGGTTTACAAGACCAGTGCTCTAACCGCTGAGCTATGAGCCAGGCGCCAGGTCGCTCAGCGGAACTTGGCTGACTGGTTAACACTGGCTGAGTCAGAACGCTTGGGACACAGGTTCCAATCGACCCTCGCGTCACCGTCTGAACGGTTTGAACATTCTCCCCGTGGGTTTGCTCCGGCTGCTCCGTTTACAAAGAAGTGTAGCTTCTGCGGGATTGGCCACGCTTCATTGTCCCATTGTGTACGGTGATTGTGCGGGCTCGGTGGATTAGTCAGCATTCAATGTAGAATGATGCAGTGCGCGGAATGGGCCTGGGGTAGATTGCTCTCTGCAGGTCGGTGTTGACGAGATAAGAATATATGAGATTGGTGACAGTGTGGAAACAGGCCCTTCAGCCCAACAAGTCCAAACTGTTTCCAAACTGGAGGGATTCTGTGCTCCTGTGATATCTGAGAATCACCGGGAGACATCATCGGTCAGCGATCTCAAACTGAAATCGGTGAACACACACGGCCCCGTTCTTTGCCTGCAGAACAAAGAAGTTTTTGGATTTCAACTGAACGCTGTAAGTGACAAAAGCAGAAGTTGCAGGAAAGCTCAACTTGACAAAAGTAGCAGCTCTCAGTCCAACAGGGTTATTCGGGAGCGCGTCGCGTACCTCTGGTGTTTGGGGGTGAAAACTCGCCCTTCCTCAGAAGCCGCTTGGACCATAAACAGGCGTTGAGCGATTCGAACATGGTACTCGTCAGTCGCATACCAAACATTGAAACTGACTGCGGGCTGGCCTGGCAAAGAGGATAAATGCGATGAGGCCCCAGTGAGATTTGAACTCACGCCCTCTGGTTTACGAGACCAGCGCTCTAACCGCTGAGCTATGGAGCCGGGCGAGCGGCCGCCGCGAACCTTTGGCTGATTGGGTAACAGCCCTCGCGTCACCGTCTGGACAGTTTGAACACTCTCTCTCCCCGTGCGCGCGTGGGTTTGCTCCGGGTGCTCCGGTTACAGAGATGTGCAGCTTCTGCGGGATTGGCCATGCTTCATTGTCCCATTGTGTACGGTGATTGTGCGGGCTCGATGGATTAGTCAGCATTCAATGTACAACGATGCAGTGTGCGGAATGGGTCTGGGTAGACTGCTCTCTGCAGGTCGGTGTTGACGAGATTAGAATAAATTAGATTGGCGACAGTGTGGAAACAGGCCCTTCAGCCCAACAAGTCCACATCAACCCACCCAGACCCGTTTCTCTCTGAATAATGTACCTACGACTAGGGGCAATTTAGAATGGCCAATTCACACGACTTGCACGTCTTTAGACAGTGGGAGCGAACCGGAGCAAACCCACGCAGACTCTGGGCGAATGTGCAAACACGACACAGACAGTCCCCTAAAGCTGGAATCGTGACTGCGTCCCTAGTGCTGTGAGGCAGCAGTGCGAACCACTGAGCGGCTAGTTGGGCGGAATGGCCTGTTTCCAAACTGGAGGGATTCTATGCTTCTGTGATAGCTGAGAATCACCGGGAGACATGATTGGGAATGGTCATTCGGTCGCTTGGAGTGACTGAGGTCAGCGATCTCAAACTTTAATCGGTTCAGCGATCTCAAACTTTAATCGGTGAACACACACAGCCCCGTTCTTTGCCTGCAGAAGAAAGAAGTTGCAGGAAAACCTGCTCACCTGGTCGGAGACGAGAAATGAGAGGCGTTTCAGACATCAATTCCCAAAAGCAGCAGCTATGAGTCCAACAGGAGCGCCACCCGCCCCGCCGGTGGACGCTCGTGCTTCCAAGAAGCCGGTTGGACGACAAACGGGCGAGGAGCAATTTGAAGAACACAGCGCTCCTCAGCGTCATACCACAAGACTGAGAGGCCCCAGTGAGATTTGAACTCACGACCTCTGGTTTACAAGACCAGTGCTCTAACCGCTGAGCTATGGAGCCAGGCGCCAGGTCGCTCAGCGGAACTTGGCTGACTGGTTAACACTGGCTGAGTCAGAACGCTTGGGACACAGGTTCCAATCGACCCTCGCGTCACCGTCTGAACGGTTTGAACATTCTCCCCGTGGGTTTGCTCCGGCTGCTCCGTTTACAAAGAAGTGTAGCTTCTGCGGGATTGGCCACGCTTCATTGTCCCATTGTGTACGGTGATTGTGCGGGCTCGGTGGATTAGTCAGCATTCAATGTAGAATGATGCAGTGCGCGGAATGGGCCTGGGTAGATTGCTCTCTGCAGGTCGGTGTTGACGAGATAAGAATATATGAGATTGGTGACAGTGTGGAAACAGGCCCTTCAGCCCAACAAGTCCAAACTGTTTCCAAACTGGAGGGATTCTGTGCTCCTGTGATATCTGAGAATCACCGGGAGACATCATCGGTCAGCGATCTCAAACTGAAATCGGTGAACACACACGGCCCGTTCTTTGCCTGCAGAACAAAGAAGTTTTTGGATTTCAACTGAACGCTGTAAGTGACAAAAGCAGAAGTTGCAGGAAAGCTCAACTTGACAAAAGTAGCAGCTCTCAGTCCAACAGGGTTATTCGGGAGCGCGTCGCGTACCTCTGGTGTTTGGGGGTGAAAACTCGCCCTTCCTCAGAAGCCGCTTGGACCATAAACAGGCGTTGAGCGATTCGAACATGGTACTCGTCAGTCGCATACCAAACATTGAAACTGACTGCGGGCTGGCCTGGCAAAGAGGATAAATGCGATGAGGCCCCAGTGAGATTTGAACTCACGCCCTCTGGTTTACGAGACCAGCGCTCTAACCGCTGAGCTATGGAGCCGGGCGAGCGGCCGCCGCGAACCTTTGGCTGATTGGGTAACAGCCCTCGCGTCACCGTCTGGACAGTTTGAACACTCTCTCTCCCGTGCGCGCGTGGGTTTGCTCCGGGTGCTCCGGTTACAGAGATGTGCAGCTTCTGCGGGATTGGCCATGCTTCATTGTCCCATTGTGTACGGTGATTGTGCGGGCTCGATGGATTAGTCAGCATTCAATGTACAACGATGCAGTGTGCGGAATGGGTCTGGGTAGACTGCTCTCTGCAGGTCGGTGTTGACGAGATTAGAATAAATTAGATTGGCGACAGTGTGGGAAACAGCCCAGCCCAACAAGTCCACATCAACCCACCCAGACCCGTTTCTCTGAATATGTACTACGACTACAGGGGCAATTTAGAATGCCAATTCAACACGACAACACGTCTTTAGACAGTGGGAGCGAACCCCAACGGACAACAACGCAATGGGCGAATGTGCAAACACGACACACAGACAGTCCCCTAAAGCTGGAATCGTGACTGCGTCCCTAGTGCTTGAAGGCAGTGCGCACCACTGAGCGGCTAGTTGGGCGGGGCGATGGCCTGTTCCAAACTGGAGGGATTCTTATGTTCTGTGATAGCTGAATCACCGGGAGACATGATTGGGAATGGTCATTCGCTTCGCTTGAGTGACTGTCAGCGATCTCAAACTTTAACGGTTCAGCGATCTCAAACTTTAATCGGTGAACACACACAGCCCCGTTCTTTGCCTGCAGAAGAAAGTTGTTGAGAGAAACTGCTCACCTGGTCGAGAGAGACGATGAAAGTTGAGGCGTTTCAAAGCATCAGCTATAAAACAAGCAGCAGCTCCCGCCCCCGTGCGCCACACGCCTCCGTGCTTCAAGAAGGTTGGAAGACAAACGGGCGAGGAGCAATTGGGTGAAGAACACACGCTCCTCAGCGTCAGTCCACCAAGACTGAGAGGCCCCAGTGAGATTTGAACTCACGATCTCTGGTTTACAAGACCAGTGCTCTAACCGCTGAGCTATGCAGCCAGGCGCCAGGTCGCTCAGCGGAACTTGGCTGACTGGTTAACACTGGCTGAGTCAGAACGCTTGGGACACAGGTTCCAATCGACCCTCGCGTCACCGTCTGAACGGTTTGAACATTCTCCCCGTGGGTTTGCTCCGGCTGCTCCGTTTACAAAGAAGTGTAGCTTCTGCGGGATTGGCCACGCTTCATTGTCCCATTGTGTACGGTGATTGTGCGGGCTCGGTGGATTAGTCAGCATTCAATGTAGAATGATGCAGTGCGCGGAATGGGCCTGGGTAGATTGCTCTCTGCAGGTCGGTGTTGACGAGATAAGAATATATGAGATTGGTGACAGTGTGGAAACAGGCCCTTCAGCCCAACAAGTCCAAACTGTTTCCAAACTGGAGGGATTCTGTGCTCCTGTGATATCTGAGAATCACCGGGAGACATCATCGGTCAGCGATCTCAAACTGAAATCGGTGAACACACACGGCCCGTTCTTTGCCTGCAGAACAAAGAAGTTTTTGGATTTCAACTGAACGCTGTAAGTGACAAAAGCAGAAGTTGCAGGAAAGCTCAACTTGACAAAAGTAGCAGCTCTCAGTCCAACAGGGTTATTCGGGAGCGCGTCGCGTACCTCTGGTGTTTGGGGGTGAAAACTCGCCCTTCCTCAGAAGCCGCTTGGACCATAAACAGGCGTTGAGCGATTCGAACATGGTACTCGTCAGTCGCATACCAAACATTGAAACTGACTGCGGGCTGGCCTGGCAAAGAGGATAAATGCGATGAGGCCCCAGTGAGATTTGAACTCACGCCCTCTGGTTTACGAGACCAGCGCTCTAACCGCTGAGCTATGGAGCCGGGCGAGCGGCCGCCGCGAACCTTTGGCTGATTGGGTAACAGCCCTCGCGTCACCGTCTGGACAGTTTGAACACTCTCTCTCCCGTGCGCGCGTGGGTTTGCTCCGGGTGCTCCGGTTACAGAGATGTGCAGCTTCTGCGGGATTGGCCATGCTTCATTGTCCCATTGTGTACGGTGATTGTGCGGGCTCGATGGATTAGTCAGCATTCAATGTACAACGATGCAGTGTGCGGAATGGGTCTGGGTAGACTGCTCTCTGCAGGTCGGTGTTGACGAGATTAGAATAAATTAGATTGGCGACAGTGTGGAAACAGGCCCTTCAGCCCAACAAGTCCACATCAACCCACCCAGACCCGTTTCTCTCTGAATAATGTACCTACGACTAGGGGCAATTTAGAATGGCCAATTCACACGACTTGCACGTCTTTAGACAGTGGGAGCGAACCGGAGCAAACCCACGCAGACTCTGGGCGAATGTGCAAAACACGACACAGACAGTCCCTAAAGCTGGAATCGTGACTGCGTCCCTAGTGCTGTGAGGCAGCAGTGCGAACCACTGAGCGGCTAGTTGGGCGGAATGGCCTGTTTCCAAACTGGAGGGATTCTATGCTTCTGTGATAGCTGAGAATCACCGGGAGACATGATTGGGAATGGTCATTCGGTCGCTTGGAGTGACTGAGGTCAGCGATCTCAAACTTTAATCGGTTCAGCGATCTCAAACTTTAATCGGTGAACACACACAGCCCCGTTCTTTGCCTGCAGAAGAAAGAAGTTGCAGGAAAACCTGCTCACCTGGTCGGAGACGAGAAATGAGAGGCGTTTCAGACATCAATTCCCAAAAGCAGCAGCTATGAGTCCAACAGGAGCGCCACCCGCCCCGCCGGTGGACGCTCGTGCTTCCAAGAAGCCGGTTGGACGACAAACGGGCGAGGAGCAATTTGAAGAACACAGCGCTCCTCAGCGTCATACCACAAGACTGAGAGGCCCCAGTGAGATTTGAACTCACGATCTCTGGTTTACAAGACCAGTGCTCTAACCGCTGAGCTATGGAGCCAGGCGCCAGGTCGCTCAGCGGAACTTGGCTGACTGGTTAACACTGGCTGAGTCAGAACGCTTGGGACACAGGTTCCAATCGACCCTCGCGTCACCGTCTGAACGGTTTGAACATTCTCCCCGTGGGTTTGCTCCGGCTGCTCCGTTTACAAAGAAGTGTAGCTTCTGCGGGATTGGCCACGCTTCATTGTCCCATTGTGTACGGTGATTGTGCGGGCTCGGTGGATTAGTCAGCATTCAATGTAGAATGATGCAGTGCGCGGAATGGGCCTGGGTAGATTGCTCTCTGCAGGTCGGTGTTGACGAGATAAGAATATATGAGATTGGTGACAGTGTGGAAACAGGCCCTTCAGCCCAACAAGTCCAAACTGTTTCCAAACTGGAGGGATTCTGTGCTCCTGTGATATCTGAGAATCACCGGGAGACATCATCGGTCAGCGATCTCAAACTGAAATCGGTGAACACACACGGCCCCGTTCTTTGCCTGCAGAACAAAGAAGTTTTTGGATTTCAACTGAACGCTGTAAGTGACAAAAGCAGAAGTTGCAGGAAAGCTCAACTTGACAAAAGTAGCAGCTCTCAGTCCAACAGGGTTATTCGGGAGCGCGTCGCGTACCTCTGGTGTTTGGGGGTGAAAACTCGCCCTTCCTCAGAAGCCGCTTGGACCATAAACAGGCGTTGAGCGATTCGAACATGGTACTCGTCAGTCGCATACCAAACATTGAAACTGACTGCGGGCTGGCCTGGCAAAGAGGATAAATGCGATGAGGCCCCAGTGAGATTTGAACTCACGCCCTCTGGTTTACGAGACCAGCGCTCTAACCGCTGAGCTATGGAGCCGGGCGAGCGGCCGCCGCGAACCTTTGGCTGATTGGGTAACAGCCCTCGCGTCACCGTCTGGACAGTTTGAACACTCTCTCTCCCCGTGCGCGCGTGGGTTTGCTCCGGCTGCTCCGGTTACAGAGATGTGCAGCTTCTGCGGGATTGGCCATGCTTCATTGTCCCATTGTGTACGGTGATTGTGCGGGCTCGATGGATTAGTCAGCATTCAATGTACAACGATGCAGTGTGCGGAATGGGTCTGGGTAGACTGCTCTCTGCAGGTCGGTGTTGACGAGATTAGAATAAATTAGATTGGCGACAGTGTGGAAACAGGCCCTTCAGCCCAACAAGTCCACATCAACCCACCCAGACCCGTTTCTCTCTGAATAATGTACCTACGACTAGGGGCAATTTAGAATGGCCAATTCACACGACTTGCACGTCTTTAGACAGTGGGAGCGAACCGGAGCAAACCCACGCAGACTCTGGGCGAATGTGCAAACACGACACAGACAGTCCCCTAAAGCTGGAATCGTGACTGCGTCCCTAGTGCTGTGAGGCAGCAGTGCGAACCACTGAGCGGCTAGTTGGGCGGAATGGCCTGTTTCCAAACTGGAGGGATTCTATGCTTCTGTGATAGCTGAGAATCACCGGGAGACATGATTGGGAATGGTCATTCGGTCGCTTGGAGTGACTGAGGTCAGCGATCTCAAACTTTAATCGGTTCAGCGATCTCAAACTTTAATCGGTGAACACACACAGCCCCGTTCTTTGCCTGCAGAAGAAAGAAGTTGCAGGAAAACCTGCTCACCTGGTCGGAGACGAGAAATGAGAGGCGTTTCAGACATCAATTCCCAAAAGCAGCAGCTATGAGTCCAACAGGAGCGCCACCCGCCCCGCCGGTGGACGCTCGTGCTTCCAAGAAGCCGGTTGGACGACAAACGGGCGAGGAGCAATTTGAAGAACACAGCGCTCCTCAGCGTCATACCACAAGACTGAGAGGCCCCAGTGAGATTTGAACTCACGATCTCTGGTTTACAAGACCAGTGCTCTAACCGCTGAGCTATGGAGCCAGGCGCCAGGTCGCTCAGCGGAACTTGGCTGACTGGTTAACACTGGCTGAGTCAGAACGCTTGGGACACAGGTTCCAATCGACCCTCGCGTCACCGTCTGAACGGTTTGAACATTCTCCCCGTGGGTTTGCTCCGGCTGCTCCGTTTACAAAGAAGTGTAGCTTCTGCGGGATTGGCCACGCTTCATTGTCCCATTGTGTACGGTGATTGTGCGGGCTCGGTGGATTAGTCAGCATTCAATGTAGAATGATGCAGTGCGCGGAATGGGCCTGGGTAGATTGCTCTCTGCAGGTCGGTGTTGACGAGATAAGAATATATGAGATTGGTGACAGTGTGGAAACAGGCCCTTCAGCCCAACAAGTCCAAACTGTTTCCAAACTGGAGGGATTCTGTGCTCCTGTGATATCTGAGAATCACCGGGAGACATCATCGGTCAGCGATCTCAAACTGAAATCGGTGAACACACACGGCCCCGTTCTTTGCCTGCAGAACAAAGAAGTTTTTGGATTTCAACTGAACGCTGTAAGTGACAAAAGCAGAAGTTGCAGGAAAGCTCAACTTGACAAAAGTAGCAGCTCTCAGTCCAACAGGGTTATTCGGGAGCGCGTCGCGTACCTCTGGTGTTTGGGGGTGAAAACTCGCCCTTCCTCAGAAGCCGCTTGGACCATAAACAGGCGTTGAGCGATTCGAACATGGTACTCGTCAGTCGCATACCAAACATTGAAACTGACTGCGGGCTGGCCTGGCAAAGAGGATAAATGCGATGAGGCCCCAGTGAGATTTGAACTCACGCCCTCTGGTTTACGAGACCAGCGCTCTAACCGCTGAGCTATGGAGCCGGGCGAGCGGCCGCCGCGAACCTTTGGCTGATTGGGTAACAGCCCTCGCGTCACCGTCTGGACAGTTTGAACACTCTCTCTCCCCGTGCGCGCGTGGGTTTGCTCCGGGTGCTCCGGTTACAGAGATGTGCAGCTTCTGCGGGATTGGCCATGCTTCATTGTCCCATTGTGTACGGTGATTGTGCGGGCTCGATGGATTAGTCAGCATTCAATGTACAACGATGCAGTGTGCGGAATGGGTCTGGGTAGACTGCTCTCTGCAGGTCGGTGTTGACGAGATTAGAATAAATTAGATTGGCGACAGTGTGGAAACAGGCCCTTCAGCCCAACAAGTCCACATCAACCCACCCAGACCCGTTTCTCTCTGAATAATGTACCTACGACTAGGGGCAATTTAGAATGGCCAATTCACACGACTTGCACGTCTTTAGACAGTGGGAGCGAACCGGAGCAAACCCACGCAGACTCTGGGCGAATGTGCAAACACGACACAGACAGTCCCCTAAAGCTGGAATCGTGACTGCGTCCCTAGTGCTGTGAGGCAGCAGTGCGAACCACTGAGCGGCTAGTTGGGCGGAATGGCCTGTTTCCAAACTGGAGGGATTCTATGCTTCTGTGATAGCTGAGAATCACCGGGAGACATGATTGGGAATGGTCATTCGGTCGCTTGGAGTGACTGAGGTCAGCGATCTCAAACTTTAATCGGTTCAGCGATCTCAAACTTTAATCGGTGAACACACACAGCCCCGTTCTTTGCCTGCAGAAGAAAGAAGTTGCAGGAAAACCTGCTCACCTGGTCGGAGACGAGAAATGAGAGGCGTTTCAGACATCAATTCCCAAAAGCAGCAGCTATGAGTCCAACAGGAGCGCCACCCGCCCCGCCGGTGGACGCTCGTGCTTCCAAGAAGCCGGTTGGACGACAAACGGGCGAGGAGCAATTTGAAGAACACAGCGCTCCTCAGCGTCATACCACAAGACTGAGAGGCCCCAGTGAGATTTGAACTCACGACCTCTGGTTTACAAGACCAGTGCTCTAACCGCTGAGCTATGGAGCCAGGCGCCAGGTCGCTCAGCGGAACTTGGCTGACTGGTTAACACTGGCTGAGTCAGAACGCTTGGGACACAGGTTCCAATCGACCCTCGCGTCACCGTCTGAACGGTTTGAACATTCTCCCCGTGGGTTTGCTCCGGCTGCTCCGTTTACAAAGAAGTGTAGCTTCTGCGGGATTGGCCACGCTTCATTGTCCCATTGTGTACGGTGATTGTGCGGGCTCGGTGGATTAGTCAGCATTCAATGTAGAATGATGCAGTGCGCGGAATGGGCCTGGGTAGATTGCTCTCTGCAGGTCGGTGTTGACGAGATAAGAATATATGAGATTGGTGACAGTGTGGAAACAGGCCCTTCAGCCCAACAAGTCCAAACTGTTTCCAAACTGGAGGGATTCTGTGCTCCTGTGATATCTGAGAATCACCGGGAGACATCATCGGTCAGCGATCTCAAACTGAAATCGGTGAACACACACGGCCCGTTCTTTGCCTGCAGAACAAAGAAGTTTTTGGATTTCAACTGAACGCTGTAAGTGACAAAAGCAGAAGTTGCAGGAAAGCTCAACTTGACAAAAGTAGCAGCTCTCAGTCCAACAGGGTTATTCGGGAGCGCGTCGCGTACCTCTGGTGTTTGGGGGTGAAAACTCGCCCTTCCTCAGAAGCCGCTTGGACCATAAACAGGCGTTGAGCGATTCGAACATGGTACTCGTCAGTCGCATACCAAACATTGAAACTGACTGCGGGCTGGCCTGGCAAAGAGGATAAATGCGATGAGGCCCCAGTGAGATTTGAACTCACGCCCTCTGGTTTACGAGACCAGCGCTCTAACCGCTGAGCTATGGAGCCGGGCGAGCGGCCGCCGCGAACCTTTGGCTGATTGGGTAACAGCCCTCGCGTCACCGTCTGGACAGTTTGAACACTCTCTCTCCCCGTGCGCGCGTGGGTTTGCTCCGGGTGCTCCGGTTACAGAGATGTGCAGCTTCTGCGGGATTGGCCATGCTTCATTGTCCCATTGTGTACGGTGATTGTGCGGGCTCGATGGATTAGTCAGCATTCAATGTACAACGATGCAGTGTGCGGAATGGGTCTGGGTAGACTGCTCTCTGCAGGTCGGTGTTGACGAGATTAGAATAAATTAGATTGGCGACAGTGTGGAAACAGGCCCTTCAGCCCAACAAGTCCACATCAACCCACCCAGACCCGTTTCTCTCTGAATAATGTACCTACGACTAGGGGCAATTTAGAATGGCCAATTCACACGACTTGCACGTCTTTAGACAGTGGGAGCGAACCGGAGCAAACCCACGCAGACTCTGGGCGAATGTGCAAACACGACACAGACAGTCCCCTAAAGCTGGAATCGTGACTGCGTCCCTAGTGCTGTGAGGCAGCAGTGCGAACCACTGAGCGGCTAGTTGGGCGGAATGGCCTGTTTCCAAACTGGAGGGATTCTATGCTTCTGTGATAGCTGAGAATCACCGGGAGACATGATTGGGAATGGTCATTCGGTCGCTTGGAGTGACTGAGGTCAGCGATCTCAAACTTTAATCGGTTCAGCGATCTCAAACTTTAATCGGTGAACACACACAGCCCCGTTCTTTGCCTGCAGAAGAAAGAAGTTGCAGGAAAACCTGCTCACCTGGTCGGAGACGAGAAATGAGAGGCGTTTCAGACATCAATTCCCAAAAGCAGCAGCTATGAGTCCAACAGGAGCGCCACCCGCCCCGCCGGTGGACGCTCGTGCTTCCAAGAAGCCGGTTGGACGACAAACGGGCGAGGAGCAATTTGAAGAACACAGCGCTCCTCAGCGTCATACCACAAGACTGAGAGGCCCCAGTGAGATTTGAACTCACGACCTCTGGTTTACAAGACCAGTGCTCTAACCGCTGAGCTATGGAGCCAGGCGCCAGGTCGCTCAGCGGAACTTGGCTGACTGGTTAACACTGGCTGAGTCAGAACGCTTGGGACACAGGTTCCAATCGACCCTCGCGTCACCGTCTGAACGGTTTGAACATTCTCCCCGTGGGTTTGCTCCGGCTGCTCCGTTTACAAAGAAGTGTAGCTTCTGCGGGATTGGCCACGCTTCATTGTCCATTGTGTACGGTGATTGTGCGGGCTCGGTGGATTAGTCAGCATTCAATGTAGAATGATGCAGTGCGCGGAATGGGCCTGGGTAGATTGCTCTCTGCAGGTCGGTGTTGACGAGATAAGAATATATGAGATTGGTGACAGTGTGGAAACAGGCCCTTCAGCCCAACAAGTCCAAACTGTTTCCAAACTGGAGGGATTCTGTGCTCCTGTGATATCTGAGAATCACCGGGAGACATCATCGGTCAGCGATCTCAAACTGAAATCGGTGAACACACACGGCCCCGTTCTTTGCCTGCAGAACAAAGAAGTTTTTGGATTTCAACTGAACGCTGTAAGTGACAAAAGCAGAAGTTGCAGGAAAGCTCAACTTGACAAAAGTAGCAGCTCTCAGTCCAACAGGGTTATTCGGGAGCGCGTCGTTACCTCTGGTGTTTGGGGGTGAAAACTCGCCCTTCCTCAGAAGCCGCTTGGACCATAAACAGGCGTTGAGCGATTCGAACATGGTACTCGTCAGTCGCATACCAAACATTGAAACTGACTGCGGGCTGGCCTGGCAAAGAGGATAAATGCGATGAGGCCCCAGTGAGATTTGAACTCACGCCCTCTGGTTTACGAGACCAGCGCTCTAACCGCTGAGCTATGGAGCCGGGCGAGCGGCCGCCGCGAACCTTTGGCTGATTGGGTAACAGCCCTCGCGTCACCGTCTGGACAGTTTGAACACTCTCTCTCCCGTGCGCGCGTGGGTTTGCTCCGGGTGCTCCGGTTACAGAGATGTGCAGCTTCTGCGGGATTGGCCATGCTTCATTGTCCCATTGTGTACGGTGATTGTGCGGGCTCGATGGATTAGTCAGCATTCAATGTACAACGATGCAGTGTGCGGAATGGGTCTGGGTAGACTGCTCTCTGCAGGTCGGTGTTGACGAGATTAGAATAAATTAGATTGGCGACAGTGTGGAAACAGGCCCTTCAGCCCAACAAGTCCACATCAACCCACCCAGACCCGTTTCTCTCTGAATAATGTACCTACGACTAGGGGCAATTTAGAATGGCCAATTCACACGACTTGCACGTCTTTAGACAGTGGGAGCGAACCGGAGCAAACCCACGCAGACTCTGGGCGAATGTGCAAACACGACACAGACAGTCCCCTAAAGCTGGAATCGTGACTGCGTCCCTAGTGCTGTGAGGCAGCAGTGCGAACCACTGAGCGGCTAGTTGGGCGGAATGGCCTGTTTCCAAACTGGAGGGATTCTATGCTTCTGTGATAGCTGAGAATCACCGGGAGACATGATTGGGAATGGTCATTCGGTCGCTTGGAGTGACTGAGGTCAGCGATCTCAAACTTTAATCGGTTCAGCGATCTCAAACTTTAATCGGTGAACACACACAGCCCCGTTCTTTGCCTGCAGAAGAAAGAAGTTGCAGGAAA
Organism: Hemiscyllium ocellatum; assembly: GCF_020745735.1. NCBI lineage: Eukaryota > Metazoa > Chordata > Chondrichthyes > Orectolobiformes > Hemiscylliidae > Hemiscyllium > Hemiscyllium ocellatum. The sequence continues at coordinate 3,543 of NW_026868005.1, read as the reverse complement.
ACCTGCTCACCTGGTCGGAGACGAGAAATGAGAGGCGTTTCAGACATCAATTCCCAAAAGCAGCAGCTATGAGTCCAACAGGAGCGCCACCCGCCCCGCCGGTGGACGCTCGTGCTTCCAAGAAGCCGGTTGGACGACAACGGGCGAGGAGCAATTTGAAGAACACAGCGCTCCTCAGCGTCATACCACAAGACTGAGAGGCCCCAGTGAGATTTGAACTCACGACCTCTGGTTTACAAGACCAGTGCTCTAACCGCTGAGCTATGGAGCCAGGCGCCAGGTCGCTCAGCGGAACTTGGCTGACTGGTTAACACTGGCTGAGTCAGAACGCTTGGGACACAGGTTCCAATCGACCCTCGCGTCACCGTCTGAACGGTTTGAACATTCTCCCGTGGGTTTGCTCCGGCTGCTCCGTTTACAAAGAAGTGTAGCTTCTGCGGGATTGGCCACGCTTCATTGTCCCATTGTGTACGGTGATTGTGCGGGCTCGGTGGATTAGTCAGCATTCAATGTAGAATGATGCAGTGCGCGGAATGGGCCTGGGTAGATTGCTCTCTGCAGGTCGGTGTTGACGAGATAAGAATATATGAGATTGGTGACAGTGTGGAAACAGGCCCTTCAGCCCAACAAGTCCAAACTGTTTCCAAACTGGAGGGATTCTGTGCTCCTGTGATATCTGAGAATCACCGGGAGACATCATCGGTCAGCGATCTCAAACTGAAATCGGTGAACACACACGGCCCCGTTCTTTGCCTGCAGAACAAAGAAGTTTTTGGATTTCAACTGAACGCTGTAAGTGACAAAAGCAGAAGTTGCAGGAAAGCTCAACTTGACAAAAGTAGCAGCTCTCAGTCCAACAGGGTTATTCGGGAGCGCGTCGCGTACCTCTGGTGTTTGGGGGTGAAAACTCGCCCTTCCTCAGAAGCCGCTTGGACCATAAACAGGCGTTGAGCGATTCGAACATGGTACTCGTCAGTCGCATACCAAACATTGAAACTGACTGCGGGCTGGCCTGGCAAAGAGGATAAATGCGATGAGGCCCCAGTGAGATTTGAACTCACGCCCTCTGGTTTACGAGACCAGCGCTCTAACCGCTGAGCTATGGAGCCGGCGAGCGGCCGCCGCGAACCTTTGGCTGATTGGGTAACAGCCCTCGCGTCACCGTCTGGACAGTTTGAACACTCTCTCTCCCCGTGCGCGCGTGGGTTTGCTCCGGCTGCTCCGGTTACAGAGATGTGCAGCTTCTGCGGGATTGGCCATGCTTCATTGTCCCATTGTGTACGGTGATTGTGCGGGCTCGATGGATTAGTCAGCATTCAATGTACAACGATGCAGTGTGCGGAATGGGTCTGGGTAGACTGCTCTCTGCAGGTCGGTGTTGACGAGATTAGAATAAATTAGATTGGCGACAGTGTGGAAACAGGCCCTTCAGCCCAACAAGTCCACATCAACCCACCCAGACCCGTTTCTCTCTGAATAATGTACCTACGACTAGGGGCAATTTAGAATGGCCAATTCACACGACTTGCACGTCTTTAGACAGTGGGAGCGAACCGGAGCAAACCCACGCAGACTCTGGGCGAATGTGCAAACACGACACAGACAGTCCCCTAAAGCTGGAATCGTGACTGCGTCCCTAGTGCTGTGAGGCAGCAGTGCGAACCACTGAGCGGCTAGTTGGGCGGAATGGCCTGTTTCCAAACTGGAGGGATTCTATGCTTCTGTGATAGCTGAGAATCACCGGGAGACATGATTGGGAATGGTCATTCGGTCGCTTGGAGTGACTGAGGTCAGCGATCTCAAACTTTAATCGGTTCAGCGATCTCAAACTTTAATCGGTGAACACACACAGCCCCGTTCTTTGCCTGCAGAAGAAAGAAGTTGCAGGAAAACCTGCTCACCTGGTCGGAGACGAGAAATGAGAGGCGTTTCAGACATCAATTCCCAAAAGCAGCAGCTATGAGTCCAACAGGAGCGCCACCCGCCCCGCCGGTGGACGCTCGTGCTTCCAAGAAGCCGGTTGGGACAACGGGCGAGGGCGAGGAGCAATTTGAAGAACACAGCGCTCCTCAGCGTCATACCACAAGACTGAGAGGCCCCAGTGAGATTTGAACTCACGATCTCTGGTTTACAAGACCAGTGCTCTAACCGCTGAGCTATGGAGCCAGGCGCCAGGTCGCTCAGCGGAACTTGGCTGACTGGTTAACACTGGCTGAGTCAGAACGCTTGGGACACAGGTTCCAATCGACCCTCGCGTCACCGTCTGAACGGTTTGAACATTCTCCCCGTGGGTTTGCTCCGGCTGCTCCGTTTACAAAGAAGTGTAGCTTCTGCGGGATTGGCCACGCTTCATTGTCCCATTGTGTACGGTGATTGTGCGGGCTCGGTGGATTAGTCAGCATTCAATGTAGAATGATGCAGTGCGCGGAATGGGCCTGGGTAGATTGCTCTCTGCAGGTCGGTGTTGACGAGATAAGAATATATGAGATTGGTGACAGTGTGGAAACAGGCCCTTCAGCCCAACAAGTCCAAACTGTTTCCAAACTGGAGGGATTCTGTGCTCCTGTGATATCTGAGAATCACCGGGAGACATCATCGGTCAGCGATCTCAAACTGAAATCGGTGAACACACACGGCCCGTTCTTTGCCTGCAGAACAAAGAAGTTTTTGGATTTCAACTGAACGCTGTAAGTGACAAAAGCAGAAGTTGCAGGAAAGCTCAACTTGACAAAAGTAGCAGCTCTCAGTCCAACAGGGTTATTCGGGAGCGCGTCGCGTACCTCTGGTGTTTGGGGGTGAAAACTCGCCCTTCCTCAGAAGCCGCTTGGACCATAAACAGGCGTTGAGCGATTCGAACATGGTACTCGTCAGTCGCATACCAAACATTGAAACTGACTGCGGGCTGGCCTGGCAAAGAGGATAAATGCGATGAGGCCCCAGTGAGATTTGAACTCACGCCCTCTGGTTTACGAGACCAGCGCTCTAACCGCTGAGCTATGGAGCCGGGCGAGCGGCCGCCGCGAACCTTTGGCTGATTGGGTAACAGCCCTCGCGTCACCGTCTGGACAGTTTGAACACTCTCTCCCCGTGCGCGCGTGGGTTTGCTCCGGGTGCTCCGGTTACAGAGATGTGCAGCTTCTGCGGGATTGGCCATGCTTCATTGTCCCATTGTGTACGGTGATTGTGCGGGCTCGATGGATTAGTCAGCATTCAATGTACAACGATGCAGTGTGCGGAATGGGTCTGGGTAGACTGCTCTCTGCAGGTCGGTGTTGACGAGATTAGAATAAATTAGATTGGCGACAGTGTGGGAAACAGGCCCTTCAGCCCAACAAGTCCACATCAACCCACCAGACCGTTTCTCTCTGAATAATGTACCTACGACTAGGGGCAATTTAGAATGGCCAATTCACACGACTTGCACGTCTTTAGACAGTGGGAGCGAACGGAGCAAACCCACGCAGACTCTGGGCGAATGTGCAAACACGACACAGACAGTCCCCTAAAGCTGGAATCGTGACTGCGTCCCTAGTGCTGTGAGGC
>NW_026868004.1:0-81960 GCF_020745735.1 Hemiscyllium ocellatum | reverse complement strand
GCTAATTGTGGTCCAGTCATTCGCCACATGGACTGTGTGAAAAATACTGTAGCCTTCATTTACCACAAAAAAAAATATTTGGTAGGCACTTTTAGTTGCACATGACATCATTTGCATCACAGTTTTTAGTGATGCATGAGAATTTATCCACAGGAACATTGCCAAAATGAACTGGGCTTCTTCATAATAGTTTAGCCTCATTCGGCGGTGGTGGCGGGGGGTGGGGGAGGGAGGTGGTGGTTGGGGGGGGCGGGAAGAGGAGGACCACTGACTGTGAGCAGAATAAGGGCGCCTCATCGTTTGGTAAAAAATCAAGTCAATGGCGGGTGCAACTTTATCAATTTTCAAGAGGATGAAACATGGCTAGTGGGCGTTTGTTTTATTTCTGAGAGTATCACAGATAAACAGATGAACTGAAGTCATGAAAGTCTGACACAGTAACCATCTCAAGACGTGGTTAAGGGATGTGCAGGGTTGATATCCTAACATTCCAGGATATAAATCTTCAGGCGACACACAAAGGGGTAAAAGAGGAGGAGGTCTTGCAGTACCATTTAAGTTGACAATTCCTGCAATAGCGAAAGATGATATCTTGGAGGGTCTATTGTTGATTTCTGGATTCAGCATAGGAATTAAAAAGCGTCATCTGCATTGTGACGTGTTTATTATAGACGTATGGAGTGTAGGCAAGAAATGAGAACATTTGTGCCCAACACATGGAGGTGTGTAAAAATAAAACCAAAATGGGCAGTGATTTCAACGTTCCCATCCTCAACTGCTGCAGACACAATGTTCAGGAATTGGATGGAGTGGATTTCTTGAAATGTGTTGACAAGACGTTTCAGACCAATATGTACAGAGTACAACAAGGTACAAAGTTTGGCTCCTAATTCTGGGGAATGAAGCCAAATGCAGGTGGTAATGTGGGAGTAGTGTGTGTTCGCATTTTCATGACACCGATCAAAGCATGGTAAAAATTAAGCTTCTTCCGAACAAAAACGGGCATTTAAGTTAAAAAAAAATGAAAGTTTGGATTGGGAGGGTGCAGCGCTTAGTTAAATAAGGAAGGGTTGTCCAAGCTAGATGGAGGAGAAAAGCATTTGGATCGGTTCAAAAGGAAATGGGTAGGATAGAAGCCCAACATTCTCGTTCTACGGTGGTAGCAAGACTAACAAGCCAGAAGACCTGTGAATGAACTGAGGGTGTTTTAATCAGAGAGAGGTCACGGCTTTCAAATTTTATAGTTTTTTTAGGATATGGCGAGGTGTGTACATGAGGGTAGTGCAGTGAATGTAGTTTATATGGAGTATAACAAAGCTTTTGACAAGTTCCCAGATTGGTTACTAATCAAGAAGGCCAAAGCACATGGGAAACAAGGGAATTTGTTCAAGTGGATTCAAAATTGGATCATTTCCAGGTGAATAGTCTGTAAGGTTAGGCCACGTGCAATCCAAGGAGAGCAAGATGATTAGATTCAAAGTTGGCTCGATTGAGGGACGCAGCGAGAATGGTTGTGGACTTCAGGCCTGTGACTAATGTTGTGCCAAAGGGGTCGGTGCTGTGCTCTTTGTTATTTGTTACTTCCATCAATGATCTGCATGTGAATGCAGTAGGCATGATCAGTAAGTTTACAGATGATAGAAAATTATGAGGTATTGTTGATAGCGAGGAAGATCATTAAAAATTGCATTGGGATCTTGGTCAGATGGGAAAGTGGGAAGACGATTAGCAAATGGAATTCAGTACAGAGAAATGTGAGGTGTTGCACTCTGGAAAGTCAAACCACGGCAGAACTTATACAGCAAACGGTCCGTTCCTGAGTAGAAGGAGAAAGTGAGTACTGCAGATGCTGGAGAGCCAAAGGTGTGGTACTTGAATAGCACAGCAGGTCAGGCAGCATCCGAGGAGCAGGAGAGTCAACGTTTTGAGAAAAATGCATTCCTGATGACGAACTGATGCTCGAAACGTCGTCTATCCTGCACCCGGGATGCTGACTGACTGGCTGTGCTTTCTCAGTACGACAGATCCTGAGGAGTGTTGTCGAACTGAGGAGTACATGTACATTGCTCGGAGGAAACGGCTTCAAAGGAAACAGAGTGGTGAAAAGGGATTTAGCGTGCTGGCATTCATCAGTTAAGGTTTTGAGTAAAAGAAATGGAACATTATGTTTCAGTTGTCTCAGTTATTTATGAGGTGGAACTTAGAATATGTTATCCATGCGATACAAAAGACATTATTAGATATCAATATATTACAAGAATGTACACTCTGAATTCAGAGAAAATGAAATCATCAAATTGAATGAATTATAGATGCGTTAAGACAATGAAAGCATTTAAAAAAACATTCCAAAACTAACGCATCAGCAAAATCAAGTGGAATAATACATCACATTAAACGGGACAAAGAGTAAAGACTCTTTGAAGATGGATGACAGTAAAAGTGGGAGGATAGATGCAGCTAACCAGTGATTTCCGCAGCGAGGAACGAACTCCAATAATTACCTGGAATGCCAATAGCTGCAAGGCCAGGATAGTAAAATGGCAAACACCAACCCTCTTGGTATTCCATGCATTTCTAAGCGAAACTCTGGCCGTGTCCGACACAATATTGAAAACCTGGCAAATTTATACAAGGTTTCAGCCTCCAGGGAGCTAATTAAACTGGGTTGTTTTTACAGTAACCAATTTACTTTAAGGAAAGAGATGGCATCAACTATTGCTCAGATGGTCCTTATGTTTTGACAGAATAGGTTTTTTTCATAGAACCAGGGATGTGTCTAAAACAATGTCCAGCATAATCCAGTTAGTATTTCGTTTTCTTTGAAAAACGAGCTAGTTGTTTCGATGCTGGAAACAGACCAAATCAATGGGATTAACCCCTGACTTCAGTCAGAAACGCACATTTTTCTTGAAAAACGCAAGCAAGTTCAAGTAGACTACTCTCAGAGAGCGTGATCACCAATCAGGCACAATGTGTTTCTAACTCTCTGTGAGAATAACTTAGACACTTTGAGAAGCACTGACGGTGGCAAGGGTGCAGAATGCACTCTGGCCGGGGATTTCAGTGTTTGACATGAACAGTGACTCAGCAGCAGCAGCATTCAGATCGAACTGGTTGTTTCGTAATGTCCATGATTGCTAAACTAGTTTGTGACTGGTGGGGAGTGAACCAACCAGAGGGAAATACATATTCGACCTCATCCTTGCCAGCTGCAGTTGCATTTGTCATGACAGTATCAGTAAGAGTGTCCACCACACAGTCCTTGTGAAGGGAAGGTTCTTGTCTTCACATTGAGAATGCTCTCCATGGTGTTGTGTAATACTACCACCGGACTAAATGAGATAAGATTTGTCCAGATCTACCCACTCAATTCTGGTTACGAGGAGGCGCTATGAGCATCAATCACAGTCGAATGGCACTCCAACGCAATTTTCAACCTCATCGCACGTCATGTACCACAATCAACCATTGCAATCAAATCCAGTTCAATGGAGAGAGCAGGAGGGCATTCCAAGAGCAGCACCAAAAATATATAACAATGAGTTGTCTCCTTGGTTAAACTACCAAATGGGGCATGTTGGTCCACGTGGAACAGTTTGGTACAAAGGGCCTGTCCCGTGCTGTAGGACTCTATAAATATATGAATGCATGATCACTTGCACACAAAAGCAGCATCAGCAGCAAGTGATAATCAGAACGAAACAAGCTGACAATCAGGACAACAGGAATCTAAACTCTGCCATTTCATTCACCTCTGGAGGAATGGAGGCTGTGTTGTGCTTTCTTAACAGTAGCATCAAACTGTGTTGACCAGGGCAGATTGTAGGTGATAAGCACGTCTCAGGACTCGAGCATCTCCACCTCAGCACCATTAATGTATATAGTCCCTTGCCCCCTCCCCGCACACCCACCCCAAAGGCCCATATGACCAGTGTTGTCGTCTTGCAGACATTCAGGGACCGATTGGTATTTTCACACCATGAGTGCATGCACTCTGTCCTTTACCTGCACTCTTTCTCGTCTTTGAGCGAGATCTTGTTTATGATGGCGGTATCATCAGTGATCTTGTAGATGGAGCTACCACAGAATGGTACCACACAGTCATGAGTTCAGAGGCAGCGTAGCAAAGGGATTGGAGTGGCGAATTTGAAGATTGTTGTGTAGAAAGTCTGGGTGCCCATTCTCACTGATTGCGGTCTGTGGTCAGGAAGTCAAGGGTCCAGTAATAGAGGGCGGAACAGAGATCTCAAAGTCTGGAGATCAGTTTCTTGGAATTATGGCATTGACGGTGGAAATTTAAGTCCATAGGTGGGATACTGAGTTAGTTACCCTTGTTATTCAGGAGTGAGTGCAGTTCCAGGTAAATTGAATCTGTCAGGTGGAGTTGTTGCCATGATAGGTAGGCTGGGAGGTTAGGGTTGATGTGAGCTTTGACTAACCTCTTGTAGCACTTTATAATAATGGGGGTCAGCGGCGCTGGGCAGTAGGCACTGGAAATACTGAAGAAGATTTCTGTGACATTGGGATGATGGCGATGTTCTTGAAGCAGGTGGAGTCTTCAATTCATAATAAGGAGAGGTAAGTAATGTCAGCAAATATGTCCTTTAGCTAGTACACACATGATCTGAATGCATGGCCAGAGACTCCACTTGGGACCATCGCATTAGTTGGGTTCACCCTCAAAAAACCCTCTCTGTGTCTGCTGCGGGGACTGGTGGAACAGTTATGTCTCAGTCTGTGAGTGGGAGGGGACATCATTTGAATGAACTACTGGAGCATAAAATGGATTTGGCGCATTAGGCAGAGATGTGCTTTTGTCTGATTTTTTGTTCCTTTCTGCTCTGCAGCTCATTTGGTCACACAAGCCTTCCCACAGTTGGTAGGAGTCCATGCAGTTAGTTTGGGTCACTAATGTAGTCCGGTATTGCCACTTGACATTTCCATTGCCCTGACAGAGGATTTCCTATGAAAGGTCATGATCATCACATTTGAACACCTCACAACCAGACTTCAGGAGTGACAGGATCTCCCAGTTCATCCATTGTGACCAGTTGAGCAACATACAGGTTAACATCTTTGGCACTCAATCTTTTCCACACTTGTTAATGCCAAAGAATAATGTTAAGGATATGTCAGGAGGTGAGGATCACAAGTCAATTGTTAACACTGCAGTGATATTGTTCAGCAGACATGAGGACCTAAAGGGAAATAAGTTCCCTGGTCCTGATGCAATGCATCCCAGGTTACAGAAAGAAATGCTGGAAGTTATAGTATATGCATTCGTGGTAAATTACGAAAATTCACTGGACTCCGGGCAGGTTCCAGTGGACTGGAAGACAGCGTGTTGTTAAAAAAAAACGTGTCGACCAAAGGCTGGTAACTATCTGCCAGTCGGTTCTACATCTGTAATCGAGAAAATGCAGATTAAAGAAGGAAAAGTGAGATGTCTGCATAGAGACGGTTGCATCAGGTACGAGCAGCATAGATGGAGGAATGGATGGTCGTGTTTGACAAATTCAATGGAGTTCTCGAGAATGTGACAATCGGGGTGGATGGAGGGGAACAGGTTGATGTTGTATTTTAGGAGTTCCAAAAGAGCAGGGAGGACCTGCTGCAACTGCACAAGGTGATTGTGTGGCCACACCTGGTGTATTGTGCGTATTTCTTGGGTTCCTTATTTGAGGAAGAATATAATGATTTCTGAGGTGGTACAGAGGAGGTTCTCCAGATTCATACCAGAGTTACCCGTTGAGGAGAGCATTTTGCATCAGTATTAACTGTGGAAAATGAAATGGAATATATAGAATCTCGGGAAATAGATGGTTACGTCTTGAAAAATATTATTTCAGAGGAGGAACTGCTGGACATCTTGAAACGCATTAAAGTGGATAAATCACCAGACATGATTAGGTGCACCCCAGGAATTTGTGCGAAGCAAGCGAAGTGATTGCTGGGGCTGTCACTGAGCTATTTGAATCATCTATAGTCTCAGCTGAGGTGCCAGAATACTGGAGGTTGTCTAATATGGTGCTACTGTTTAAGAAACATAGTCAGGACAAGCCAGGGAACCACAGACCAGTGAGCCTGACGTCAGTGGTGGGCAAGCTGTTGAAGGGAATCCTGAGGGAGAGGATGTGCATGCATTTGTAAAGTCAAGGACTAATTAGGGTGGTCAAGATGGCTTTGTGCGTGGGAAATCATGTCTCACAAACTTGATTGAGTTTTCTGAAGAAGTAACAAAGAGGATTGATGAGTGCAGAGCAGTAGATGTGATTTATATGGAATTCAGTAAAGCGTTCGACAAGGTTCCCCATGGGAGACTGGTTAGCAAGGTGAAATCTCACGCAATACACGGATATTTAGCCAGTTAGATATAGAACTAGCTTAAAGGTAAAAGGCAGAGTGTGGTGGTAGAAGGTTGTTTTTCAGAGTGGAGGCCTGTGATCAGTGGATTGTCACAAGAATCGGTGCTTGGTCCACTACTTTCCATTATTTATATAAATGATTTGGATGTGAGCATTAGAGGAATAGTTAGTAAGTCAGCAGATAACACCAAAATTGGAGGTGTTAGCGAAGAAGGTTACTTCAGAATTCAACGGGATCTTGATCCGGTGGGCCAGTGGTCTGAGAAGTGGCAGATGGAATTTTATTTAGAGAAATTTGAGCTGCTGAATTTTGGGAAAGCAATTATGAGCAGAGCTTATACACTTCGTGCTAAGCTCTTGGGGAGTGTTGCTGAACAAAGAGACCTTGGAGTGCAGGTTCATAGCTCCTTGAAAGTGGAGTCGCAGGTAGATAGGATAGTGAAGAAGGTGCTTGGTATGCTTTCCTTTATTGGTCAGAGTATTGAGTACAAGAGTTGGGAGGTCGTTGCGGCAGCATAGAACATTGGTCAGGCCACTTAAGGAATATTGTTTGCAATTGTGTTCTCCTTCCTGTTCGGAAAAAATGTTGTGAAACTTGAAAGGGTTCAGTACATATTTACAAGTATGTTGCAAGGGTGGCAGAATTTGAGGTATCGTGACAAGCTGAATACGCTGGGACTGTTTTCCCTGGAGTGTCGGAGGATGAGGGATAACCTTGTAGATGTTTACAACATCATGAGGGGCATGGATTGGATAAATTGAACTGAAGGCCAGAGTTTTAGGGTGAGAGGGAATAGGTATAAAAGAAACCCAAAGAGCAATCTTTTCACATAGAGCGTGATACGTGTATGGAATGAGGAAGTGGTGGAGGCTGATACAATTGCAACATTTAAACGGCATTTGGATGGGTATATGAATAGAAAGAGTTTGGGGGGATATGCGCCAGGTGCAAGAAAGTGGGACTAGATTGGGTTGGGATATCTGATCAGCATGGACAAGTTGGACTGAAGGGTCTATTTCCGTGTTGTTTGTCTCTATGACTCTATTACTGTATTCCTCTGTGAAAGGTTCAGCCGCCTGGGACTGTTGTCGCTAGAACTTGGAAGACTGATAGGGGATATTAGAGATAAGTATAAAATGATGAAATGGATCGATAATATAAAGGCCGACAAACTCTTTCCCTGCTGGTTGAGACTAGGACTAGGGAACATGGACTCAAGATTAGGAGAGTAGATTTAAGACAGAAATGAGGAAGAACAGCATCTCCCAGAAAGTAGTGAGTCTGTGGAATTTTGTGCCCAAGGAAGTCGTCGAGGCAGCTTCATTAAATATAATCAAGACACAATTGGATGGGATTTTCATGGTAGGGGAATTAAAGGTTATGGGGATAATGCAGGCAGGAGGAGCTGAGATGATGTATAGATCAGCCATGATCTTAATCAGTAGCAGAGGAGGCTCAATGGGCCAAATGGCTTACTGCTGTTGCGATTACTATGATACTATTAAAGTTTGCATATTCCCTTACGTTGGCTTCTGGGTTCTTGAGTATGGATAGTCTACAAATTCCAAACAGTTCTATAGAAACTGTTCCATCGCCTCGGATCAGCACTGTTCCACTTGCTGTACTGGGTGCATATAGGTCAGAAGGAGGAACACAGCATTGTATTCTGATTTTCTGAAGAACCGACGAGATTTGGCGTCGTGGGATCCTTGACTGTGTACCGTGGTTGTTCAGGTGGTTCTGTAAATATAGTGAATGTGGCTGTCTTCATTATTAAAATCAACTTAACATTTAGTACACTGAAGAATTCATGATGGTTTTAAAATATTATCAATTTCAAACTTAACTCATTGGAAAAAATATTTGCTTTCATCTATTCAGCAAGACAGTGTCTCAGGGTAACATTGTCCTTGGTACAATAAAGTCCAATATGTCTGCTCTTGATTTGAACAGATGATGAGCTGCAACGTTTATCATGATACAGAGTTTGAGAGAAATGTAATAAAATGTTTTCATCCCATATGGTGCTAACACTGAGCAGATCAGCTCCCAGAGTGAAATCTTACTTTTGTAGTCAAGGGATATCCCGGTTCATTCATAGTTTCCAGTTGAGGAACATGTGGATTAACTTCCATGGCTCACAGTCTTTTCCACACTTGATAATTACATCTGTAACCTGGAATGGCATGGTTATTTACGTCAGCCAATGTGTTCTTGAATATGCGCCAGTCTCCCAATTCCATGATTACAAGTTTTATTTTTGAAGTTTTACTGTGTCATTTTTTCAGTACAATTATTCCCAAAACGAAACAAATTTTGTTGACAATTAATAAGCAAAAAAGAGCAAAACTTACTCATTTCCCCATAAATATCATTTGCAGCCCTTCAACCCGAATGAAGTATCACTGCTATTTCGCTTTGAGATGTTTTACTGAAACATTAGCCACACCTTTACCAGATGCTGTTCTTCCTATTTCTTCAAAGAAAACAGATCAGATCACAAATTGCTCACATTCCAATATCTGGCATTTGAGATAGAGTCTGACTTTCCAGTTCTGATAATCTGAATTTAAAGTCAGTTCCAGCAGCTTATGAATTGCCTTCACAGATTAGGGGCTCGCAGCAAAGAAAGAAAAACCTGTCCTGTTACTAATATGAAATATTTCTTCTGAATTGAACCCGTCCTTCCCTTGTGGCTGTGTCTCGTTGTAAGGTTGCGGACGTTCACATTTATGTTCGTATCATCAGGTATTCGCTTCAGTACCTTCCTCTGGACTTGACCTAAATTACACAGTCCCCTGAAATCGATGTCTTCAGCGAAATGGTCAAAAAGAATTTCCGGTCTCCTGTTATGCTATGTAGAGCATCATAACACATTGTTTTATTGCGATCAGATCCTAAAGGCACAAATCACTGGCCACTTTTCTCCACAGTCTGCATTGCTGCTGGAAGATTTCTGTTCGCAGGCAGTCATGAATTGGCTGACTATTACTTGACAATGTCGACTGATGCTAACTTCTATAACTTAGGATGCAGTTTGAGCATCGAATATGTTTCGGAAAAAATGGGAAACCCAATGTGTGAGTGTGGGCGTGTTGTGTCCATGTGTGTGTGTGTGTCCATATATTATATATAATCCCTAACTGCAATGCAATCACACAGTAACTCGAGAAATATAGATTCAATCATTGAAAATATTTTATACGGACTTAGAACTCTGTACATAGTGCTTCCAATTCAAATCTGTAAATTTCAGATTGGCTGTTTAAATGTCAGGTAGTTACACAGAGGAACACAAAATAATATCAGCTTAAATCACAATCAACATTGTCTATTGCCTATGAGTAACAGAATGTTTTGTGATGAATTGCACTGAGATGTCGATGTTGGCCTCAAATATTCTGATGATTATATCTAAATTGGGCTTACAATCATCTTAATGTTCTTCACTTAAATTCTGACATGTTGAGATGGTAGTCAATTCGAAGTTGTCACAAGTGAAAGCCAGCCGCTGTGATTCGCCAAGTCTGTAGCATTGACCTCGGAACAATAGAAACTGGAATGTCAAATGGAACTTCCTGAACTCATTAGTGTCTGTCGTGACATGCTGCTTCCCGCTGCAATGGTTCATATGAGTTCATATGGGAAAATAAATGTGGCGAGTTCTGACGGAGATTCAAAAGACAGTTGAAGACGATGCAGGACTTCTTTCAAGCTGAAAGGGCAAACAGGATTCTGAATCGCTAAAGGAACTGAGTGCACAGCTTTTCAGTAACTCCCACACCCGATGAATAAATACACGTTTAAACATACAAATTAATCAATATTTATATACATACAGAATTCCAACCATCACTTAATCCATCATTTGAAGTTGTCCGACACATCAACGTCCAATTACAAATCCTGAAATGTGGGGTGAGGAGCGGTTGCAATGTGCTCTGTTTATTCTTTGGGTGAAGGGTTAAACCGAGTGCACTGGTAATATATATGTCACGGTCAGTTGGTGAACATGCTGGAAAATAGTGTACAGCTCACGAGGATTTCACTATCTTCAGATTTTGAACGATTGATTCAATAGTCTCAGCGATATTTCAGCCCATTCCTTAACTCGACTCTGATTTTCCTTTGGGTCCCAGCATAAATGAATGGATTGATACAGGAAGTCAAGAAGACAAGCATGAATCCGGTTTCTTCAAGAAGGAATGAATCTTCACTTAAATCGGATCCTGAGAAGTATCAACCTTAGCAACTCGCACATAGATAATCGTTATTACAAATAACAAACATAACAGGATAAAAGTGCCTGAGATGGTGAAAAGTAAAACAATTGATTTTCATCGCTTTTCCATTTCGGGATCACCACGATTCATCCTGTTGTTGTGGTCCCGCAGTCTCCTGCGGGCTCTGTTAGCCAATAGAATGTGTCTGACCTTCAAAATATTCAGCAGTAAAATCAGAATAAAGGGGAGACATGGGTTTGCAATGGGCCGCATCCGGTCATACACAGTCTAAGCTGGTGAAGTGTAAAATATTAATCTTACACTGCAAAACCAAGGCATTTTTTAAACAGGTCAGTGCAGATATAATTCCGATCACACGCACTGCCACCTTCTCTGTGCAATACTTTACTTTTCCCTTCTCGCAGCAAATAGCCACAAATCTATCAAAGGTAAAAGCCACTGTGAACCAGGCAGAGCTGTCAATAGCTGCATAATTAAAGGCCAAGCGGAGGCTGAATACTGGGGTGATAAACAGGAAACTGTATGGGAAATTAATCCCAGCAATCCGGTTTAATATTACAGCTGTGACTATGAGCATGTGATCCGTTATTGCCATGGGCACCAGGTAGTTCGTAATACATGCAGAGAGACTGCATCTTCTTCGGCACAGGATGATAATCACTGCCAGATTAGCTGGAATAGAGACAGCAAGACAGCCAGTTAGTCTGACTTACACTATGTGTGTGACACTGTGTGAATCTAAAAGTTACATTTTGACTCTAAATAGACTTGTACATTAAAACGATGATGTCTATTTTCGTGATGAGATCTTGATTTTTACAGCAGTGATATTAATGAAAGTCTGTAGCAGTGAGTAGAGTGCGTTCTTTCTTGACTATATTTTTTTTAGATTTATCTCTTGATTAAAATTAAAATATAAACCGGACTTATTAATCTAATGCGGGGAAGAGTTTTGTCGAGAAATACGACGGTGTTATTTTCTGGGTCTGGAGATTGTGAAGGAGCAAAAACGGCCTTTCGTAGAGTGATATGCGCTTCTTGTCAGATTTGGGAGTTTAAACAGAGTTTAAGATTACTGCGGATTACATCTGCCATGAGTGCTGTTCGTTGCGAATCATATGCGATCGAATGGATCAGTTGGAGAGACACTTAGAAGCAATGAGGAATTTGCAACAGCAACAGCATGTGTTGGATGGCAGTTAAAGGACGGGACGAAAGTCACAGCTACAGGCACATAGATGGGTTAACTTCAGGAAAGGTAAGAGAGATATGCAGCTTGTGAAGGAGTCTCCTGTGGCTATACACATTTAAAACAAGTATTCTCTTTTGGAAAATGTAGGGAATGATGGATTCTCAGTGGAACGTAGCACGAACAGCCAAGTTTCTGGGAATGAGACATGCAATGCAACGAGGGGTACGTCCGGTTCGAAGAGATCAATTGTGTTAGGGGATTCTCTAGTCAGAGGTATAGACAGACGTTTCTGTGGCCAGCAGCGAAAAAATCAGAATGGTGTGTCGCTTTCATTGTTCCAGGGTCAAGGATGTCTCAGGGGCGTGCAGAATGTTCTCAAGGGGGAGAGGGGCCAGCAAGAGGTCTTTGTCCACATTGGAACCAATGCCATCGGAAGGGAAAAACTTGAGATTCGGAAGGGTGATTGGCAAGAGTTGAGCAGGAATTTGAAAAGGAGGTTCTCAAGAGTAGTAATATCTGGATTACTCCCGGTGCTACGAGCAAGTGAGGGCAGAAATAAAAGGATAGAGCAGATGAATGCGTGGCTGATGAGCTGGCGTATGGGAGAAGGCTTCCCGTTTTTGGATCATTTGAATCTCTTTTGGGGAAGAAGTGACTGGTCCAAGAAGGACGGATTGAACCTAAATTGGCAGGGGACTATTATACTCGCAGGGAGATTTGCTAGAGCTGCTCAGGAGGATTTAAACTAGGAAGGAGGTTTGCAGATGACACCAAAATTGGAGGTGTAATGCACAGCAAAGGGGGTTATCTCAGGTTACAACAGGATCTGGCCCAGATGGGCCAAAGGGCTTGGAAGTGGCAGATGCAGTTTAATTCAAATGAATGCGAGGTTCTGCAATTTGGGAAAACAAATCTTAGCAGTACTTATACACTTAATGATAAGGACCTCGGGAGTGTTGCTGTACAAAGAGACCTTGGAGTGCAGGTTCATAGGTCCTTGAAAATGGAGTCACAAATGGATAGTATAGTAAAGAAGGCGTTTGTTCAGAGTATTGAGTACAGGAGTTGGGAAGTCATGTTGTGGCTGTACAGGACATTGGTTAGACCTCTGTTGGAGTATTGCATGCAATTCTGGTCTCCTTCCAATTGGAAAGCTGTTGTGAAACTTGAAAGGCTTCAGAAAATATTCACAAGAATGTTGCCAGGGTTGGAGGATTTGAATTATAGGAAGAGGTTGAACATACCGGGGCTGTTTTCCCTGGAGTGCTGGACGTTGAGGGATGACCTCACAGAGGTTTGCAAAATTATGAGAAGCATAGATGCGGTAAATGCACTAACTCTTTTCCCTGGGGTTGCGGAGTCCAGGACTAGAGGGCATAGTTTTAGGGAGAGGGGAAAGATGTAAAGAGAGCTAAGGGTCAACGCTTTCACACAGAGGGTCGTACGTGTCTGGAATCAGCTGCCAGAGGAAGTGGTGGAGGCTGGTACAATTGCAACATTTAAAAGGCATTTGCAAGTGTTTATGAATAGGAAGGGTGTGGAGGGATATGGGCCGGGTGTTGACAGGTGAGACTAGATTGGTTTGGGATATCTGCTCGGCAATGACGGGTCGCACCGAAGGGTCTGTTTCCATGCTGTACATCTCTATGACTCTATGACTGTACAATGTGTGTCAAAGACAATTGAACCACAAATAACATCTATTGGAAGAAAAAGAAAAAATTGTATACTCATTGAAAGTAATACAGACTCAAATACAGTAGAAACTATCAGATGACATCACTTAATTGATGAAAATGCTAACTTGGTTTTATATCGAAACTTTAAGTATGGAGACTAACAAACCCGTTGATAATGTCTCACTGGTGATCAAATGTGGCTGCTGCCAATGAATTGCTGTGAAATTGTTCACTCTGGGCAACTTTGGCATACAATTTACTCAACAATGCTGCGGGGTTCCCTTTAGGGGCTCCAATTTACTCCCACAGTTCAAGGATGCGCAGGAGAATTGGATTGGCCATGCTAAATTGCCTGTATTGTCCAGGAAAATGCAGTGGATGTGAATTACCCTTTATAAATGTAGAGTTACAGGAATAGCTACGGATGAGCCTGGGTGGCATGGTCTTTGCATATTTATTGGGGACGTGGCTTCTTTCCACGTGTTGTGGATCATCTAATTCCGTGAACACGTTCAACCAGAATGAATTGAACAGTGATTACATTTGGCCAAGTACATCGGCATCGGGAAACTAATGAAATACTGAGATTTTCTCCTAAATACTTGAGATTTTTGGTGTCAACCTAGAAATTGGACATTACAGGTATTGCAGTCTAATTTGGATATATCGACCTCTCCGATGTAACGCTTAATTGGTTGGTACAAATAACTGATCTATGTCATTCTGTGATACCTTATGATTAGATTCCCTACAGGGGTGTGCAAACAGGTCCATCAGCCCAACAAGTCCACAGCGATCCTCCAAAAAGCAACCCCCCCCATACCCATTCCCCTACATTTACCCCTCACTAATGTACCTAACGCTACGTGCAATTTAGCATGGACAATACACTAACCTGCACATCTTTGGTCTCTGGAAGGAAACCCACGAAAAGACGGGGAGAATGTGAAAACTCCACGCAAACAGTTGCCCGAGACAGGAATTGAACCCAGGTCACTGGTGCTGTGAGGTTCAGTGCCAACCACTGAGCCACCGTGCCGCCCCACAATAATTAAAACAGAAAACATGCAAGTCATACTATCAGCTGTGATACGTCTTCAATGCAGAGAAACTGTAGAAGATATAAACAACGTGAAACAATGTCCAATTCAAGCAGTAAGAAATTTTCTTGTTTCAGCCAAATGGATCACTGACTAATTTGACATTTGCTGTGTCACCGTCGAAGTCAATGCTGTGATAGATCTACATTTGCAACGTGATATAATGAGAAGAATTCACTTATTGTGAAGTCATAGACTCGCTAATATTAAGGGCAATTAAATGGGCATTGGATAAACACGCGGATGAAAATACAATAGTGTGGGTTAGATGGCCTTCAGATTGGTTGCACAGGTCCGCTCAAAACCGAGGGCCAAACGCTCTGTACCACGTTGCATTGTTCTTTGTTCAATGTGACAATGGAAATGGCACCATGGGTCCACATCAGCATGTTAATTACGGTACAGTCATTCGCCAAATGGACTGTGTGAATAATGCTGTGGCCCTTCATTTGCAAAGAAATAATAATTTGATAGGCACGTATAATTACAATACTGACATCATTTGCAACACAGCTATAATCGTGTATGAGAATTTTTCTTCAGGATTATTGCCAATGCCACAATGGAACTGGGTTCACATCAAAATAGTTTGGCCTAATTCGGCAGGGGGAAGGGGCCACAGACCGTTAGCAGAATAAGGGCGTCGCATTGTGTGGGAAACAATCAAGTCAATGAGAGTGCAACGATATCAATTTTCAAGGGACTAAGGCATGGCTGGTTGGCTTTTACTGTAATTCTGAGAGTATCACCGATAAACAGATGAACTAAAGTCATGAAAGTCAGAGATTGTAACTATCCTAACGACGTGGTTGAGGGACGGGAGGGTTGTTAACCTAACATTCCAGGATATAGAATCTCCAGGCGACATACAAGGAGGTAAAAGAGGAGGAAGTGTTGCAGTACTATTTAAGGAGTCAATTCCTGCAATAGCGAGACATGGTATATTGGAGTGCATTGTTGATTTCTGGATACAGCAGAAAGGAAAAAGGAAGTAAAAAGCGTCATCTGCATTGTGACGTGTTTATTATAGACTTCCAGTTTGTCAGCAGGAAACTGAGGAGCGCATTTGCGCCCAATACATGGAGGTGTGTAAAAATAAAACCAAAAGGGGCAATGATTTCAATGTTCCCATCGTTAACTGCTGTAGACACAATGTTAAGGAATTGGATGGAGGAGATTTCTTGAAATGCGTCGACAAGACATTTCAGACCAATATGCACAGAGTTCACAAAGTTGTTTTGGGACTAATTCTGGGGAATGAAGCCGGGCAGCTAATGCAGGTGGTAATGTGGGTGTGGTGGGTGCTCGCATTTTCATGACAGCGATCAAAACATGGTAAAAATTAAGCTTCTTCAGGACAAAAACAGACAGTTAAGTTTAAAAAACGGAAGTTTTGGATTGGGAGGGTGCAGCACTTTGTTAAATAAGGAAGGGTCTGTCCACGCTGGATGGAGAAGAAAAGCATTTGGATCAGTTCAAAAGGAAATGGGTAGGATAGAACCCCAACATTCTCCTTCTCCGGTGGTAACAAGATTAACAAGCCAGGAGACCTGTGAATGAACTGTGGATGCTTTCATCAGAGAGAGGTCATGCCTTTCAAATTTTATAGATTTTTTGAGGATATGACTAGGTGTGTTCACGAGGTAAAGAATGCAGTTTATTGGAGTATAACAAACCTTTTGACAATGTCCACATTGGTGACATACGAAAAAGGCCTAAGCACATGGGATACAAGGGAATTTTATCAAGTGGATTCAAAAGTGGATCATTTCCTGGAGGCTAGGCATGATCAGTAAGATTGCAGAAAAAAACAAAATTAGGAGGTATCGTTGATAGCGAGGAAGATCATTAAAAATTGCATTGGGATCTTGGTCAGATGGGAAAGTGGGAAGACGATTAGCAAATGGAATTCAGTACAGAGAAATGTGAGGTGTTGCACTCTGGAAAGTCAAACCACGGCAGAACTTACACAGCAAACGGTCAGTTCCTGAGTAGAAGGAGAAAGTGAGTACTGCAGATGCTGGAGATCTGAATCAAAAGGTGTGGTACTTGAATATCACAGCTGGTCAGGCAGCATCCGAGTAGCAGGAGAGTCAACGTTTTGATGACGAGCTGATGCTCGAAACGTTGACTATCCTGCACCCGGGATGCTGACTGACCGGCAGTGCTTTTCCAATACTAGAGTTCCTGAGGAGTGTTGTCGAACTGAGGAGTACATGTAAATTGTTCGGAGAAAATGGCTTCAAAGGAAACAGAGTGATGAAAAGGGATTTAGCGTGCTGGTCTTCATCAGTCAGGGTATTGAGTAAAGAAAATGGAACGTTATGTTACAATTGTCACAATTATCATAGAGTATGTTATCCATGTAAGACAAAAGACATTGTTAGACCTAAATATCTTACAAAAATGTACACTCTTAAGTCAGAGAAAATGAAATCATCAATTGAAAGGATTATGGAGGCGTTAAGACATTGAAAGCATTTAAGAAACATTCCAAACAGAAAAACATCAATAAAATGAAGTAAATCTACTCACGAAGTGGGGTAATCCATCACTTTAAACTGGACAAAGAGTAAAGAATCTTTGAAGATGGGTGACTGTTAAAGTGGGAGAATAGATGCAGCTAACCAGTGATTCCCGCAGCGAGTAACTAACTACAATAATTACCTGGAAGACCAATAGCTGCAAGGACGGGATAGTAAATGGCAAACACCAACCCTCTTGGTATTCCGTGCAATTCTAAGTGAAGCTCTGACCATGTCCAACACAATATTGAATCTCTGTCAAATTTATACAAGGTTTCAGAGAGCTACTTAAACTGTTTTGTTTCCACAGTAACAAATTTACTGTGAGAAAAGAGCTGGCTCAGCTTTGATATAATGGAATTTTGTCTTTTTTCACCGAATAAAAGAAGACTCTTTAAAAATCAGAGGGAAATATACCCACAACCTCATCCTTGCCAGTTGTAGATGCATTTTTGATGACAGCAACAATAACAGTGACCACCGCCTCATCCTTTTTAAGGCAATTAGTGCCTTCACATTGAGAATGCTTTCCATGGTGTTGTGTAATACCATCTCTGTGCTGAATAGGACAAGATTTCAACAGATTGAGCAGTTCAATTATGGGCACCAGGAGGCGCTGCGAGCATTTATACAGGTAGAATGGCACCCCTGCACAAACTTCAACCTCATCGCACGTCATGCACCCCAATCTACCATTGCAATGATGTCCAAACGAATGGAGAGTGCAGGAGAGCGTTCCAGGAGCAACACCAAGATATATAACAATGAGTTGTCTCCTTGGTTTAGCTACCAAATACGATATGTTGCTCAACATGGACCAGCTTGGGACAAAGGGCCTTTCCCTGTGCTGTAGGACTCTATGGTTCTATGACTACATGATCACTTGTACATGAAAGGAGCATCATTCACCTCGAGAAGAATGGAGGTACTGTTGTGCTTTCTTGACAGTAGCATCAAAGTGGGATGACAAGGACGGACTGTGGTGATCAGCACTTCTCAGAACTAGATCGTCTCCACCTCATCACCATTAATGTATATAGTGCATTGCTCCCCCGAACACCCCCCCCCCGCCCCCGCACCACTCCCGCCCCAAAGGAAACAATGACAAGCGCATTCATCTTGCAGACATTGAGGTACCGATTGGTATTTTTACATCATGTGTGCAAGCACTCTATCTCTTACCTGCATTTTTTCTCGTCTTTGTTTGAGATCTTGCTTATAATGTTGGTATCATCAGTGATCTAATAGATGAGGCTAGGACAGAATATGACCACACAGTCATTAGTATAGTGGCGGCCCAGCAAATGGCTGAGCTTTCAGCCATGTGGAGTGGCGATATTGAAGATGATTGTGCAGGAGGTTTATGTGCCCATTCTCACTGATTGCTGTCTGTGGTTAGGAATTCAAGGAATCCAGTTGGAAGGGTGGAATAGAAACAGAGGTCTCGAAGTCTGGAGATTAATTTCGTTGGAATTATGGCGCTGAAGGAGGAAATTCAAGTCAATAGGTGGGAAACTGTGCTAATTACCCATGTTATTCAGGAATGAGCAGCAGTTCCAGGTAGATGGAATCTGTCAGGTGGATCTGTAGCCATGGTAGATGAATTGTAAGTGATCAAGGTAGGCTGGGTGGCTAGAGTTGATGTGGATCATGACTAACCTCTTGTAGCATTTTATAATAGTGGAGGTTTGCGGCACTGGGCAGTAGTGACTGGGCATACTGAAGAAGATTTCTGATGATGGTGATGTTCTTGAAGTAGGTGGAGTCTTCAATTCATAAAAAGGAGAGGTTAGAAATGTCAGCAAATATGCCCTTCAGCTGGTACAAACAGGATCTGAATGCATGGCCAGAGAATCCACCTGGGCACATCTCTTTAGTTGGGTTCACTCACAAAAAAACCTCTCTGCGTCTGCTGCGGGGACTGCTGGAACTGATATGTCGAAGTCTTTGGAGGCAGAGGACAACATTTGAATGACCTACTGGACCATATAGAATCTCGAGAAATAGATGGTTACGTCTTGAAAAATGTCCATAATACAGAGGAGGAAGTGCTTAATGTCTTGAAACGCAAAGTGGATAAATCCCGAGGAAGTGATCAGGTGTACCCTAGACCTCTGTAGGAAGCTAGAGAAGTGATTGCTGGGCCAAGAACTGAGATATTTGTATCATCGATAATCACTAGTGCGTTGCCAGAAGACTGGAATTTGGCTGACATGGTGCCACTGTTTAAGAAAGCTGGTCTGGACAAGCAAGGGAACTATAGACCAGTGAGCCTGACGTCAGTGGTTTTCAAGTTGTAGCTGAGGGACAGGATGTACATGCATTTGAAAAGGCAAGGATTGATTAGGGATAGTCAACATGGCTTATTGCGTGGGAAATCATGTCTCACAAACTTGATCGAGTTTTTGTTTGAAGAAGTAACAAAGAGGATTGATGAGGACAGAGTGGTAGATGTGATCTATATGGACTTCAGTAAGGCGTTCGACATGATTCCCCAAGGGAGACTATTCAGCAAGGTTAGAACTCATGGAATACAGGGAGAAGTAGACATTTGGATGCAGAACTGGCTCAACGGTAGATGACAGATGATGGTGGTGGAGGAGGCTTCTTTTTTGGACAGGAGGCATGTGACGAGTGGAGTGCCAAAAGGTTTAATGCTGGGTCCACTACATTTAATCAATAATATAAATGATTTGGATGTGAGCATAAGAGGTATTGTAAGTAAGTTTGCAGATTGAAACCAAAATTGGAGGTGTTGTGGACAGCGAAGAGGGTTACCTCAGATTGCAACGGGATCTTGATCAGATGGGTCAATGAGCTGAGAAGTGGCAGATGGCGTTGAATTTAGACAAACGTGAGATGTTGCATTTTGGGAAAGCAAATCTTAGCCAGACTTATACACTTAATGAACAGGTCGTAGGGAGTGTTGCTGAACAAAGATATCTTGGAGTGCAGGTTCATAGCCCCTTGAAAGTGAATAGGACAGTGAAGAAAGAGTTTGGTATGCTTTCATTTGTTGTTCAGAGTATTGCGTACAGGAGTAGGGAGGTCATATTGCAGATGTAAAGGACATTGGTTAGGCCACTGTTGGAATATTGTATGCAATTCTAGTCTCCTTCATATAGGAAAGATGTTGTGAAACTTGGAAGGGTTCAGAAATGATTTACAAGGATGTTGCCAGGGTCGGAGGGTTTGGGCTATAGGGAGAGGTTGAATAGGCGAGGGCCGTTTTCTCTGAAGCGTCAGAGGTTGAGGGGTGACCTTATAGAGGTTTACAAAATCATGAGGGGCATGGATTGGATTCATCGAAAAAGTCTTTTCCTTGGTGTGGCGGAGTCCTGAACTAGCGGGCATAGATTTAGGGTGAGAGGGGAGAGATATAAAAGAAGCCCAAGGTGTAATGTTTTCATGCAGAGGGTGATACAGAATATATGGAATCAGCTGCCAGAGGAAGTGGTAGAGGGTGATACAATTGCAACATTTAAAAGGCATCTGAATAAGTATATGAATATGAAGGGATTGGAGCGATATGGGCCAGGTGATCGTAGGTGGGACTAAATTGGGTTGCACTGCTGACTAGATATCTGGTCAGCATGGACGAGTTGGACGAAAGGGTCAGTTTTTGTGCTGTACATCTCTACATCTCTATGACTCTATGAGAGGTTGCACTACGTGGGACTGTACACGCTAGAATTTGGAAGATTGACAGGGGATCTTACAAAAACATTAAAAATGATGAAAGGGACAGATAAAATAAAGGCCAACTAAATGTTTCCCCTGGTGGATGAAACTAGGACTCGAGAACATGGACTCAAGATTAGGGGGAGGAGATATAAGACAGGGATGCGGAAGAACGTTTTTTCTCTCGGAAAGTAGTGAATCTATGGAATTCTGTGCCCAAGGAAGCAGTAGAGACAGCTTCGTTAAATATATTAAAGACAGAGTTGGATGGGATTGTCATGGTCAAAGAAGAAAAGATAATGGGAGTACTGCAGGTAGGAGGAGCTGAGACAATGTGGAGATCAACCATGATCTTAATGAATGGCAGAGCAGGCTCAATGAGCGAAATGACCTGCTGCTGGTTCTATAATATATTACTATCAAAGTCTGCAACTGTACTGGCATATTCAGTTCCGTTGGCTCTTGAGTTCTTGAATATGGACAGTCTGCCATTTCCAAACAGTTCCATCGAAGCTGTTCCATTACCTCCGATCAGCACGGTACCACTTTCTGTACTGGGTGCTTATTAGCCAGGAAGAGGAACACAGCATTGTGTTCTGATTTTCTGAGATACAAACGAGATATGATGTTGGCTGTGTAGCATGGTTGTCCAGATGGTTCTGTCAATATAGTGAATGTGGTTGTCCTCATGATTAAAACCAACTTCGCATTTAGGTCACTGAAGAATTCATAATGGTTTTAAAATCTCGTCAATTGCAAACTGAACTCACTGGAAAAAATATGTTTATTTTCATGTTTTTTTGCGAGCTAGTGTCTCAGGGTGACTTGGACGTTGGTGCAAATAAAGTCCATTATGTCTGCTCCTGACTTGAACAGAAAATGAACTGCAATGTTCATCATGATACAGACTTTATGTAGATTATACAGACTAAATGTAACACAATGTTAGGATCCCATATGGTGCTAACACTGAACAAATCAGAACCCAGAGTGAAACCTTTCTTCAGTAGGCAAGGGATATCCCGGTTCATTTACAGTTCCTAGTTCAGGAACATGCGGTTTGACTACCTTGGTCTGCAATCTTTTCCACACTTGCTAATGAAGTCAGTAACTAGAATGGCTAGTTATTTAGGTCAGCCAATGTGCTCTTGAATGTGGGCCAGTCTATCTTTTCCATGATTATAAGTTTTATTTTTGAAGATTTACTGAGTCAGTTTTTCACGAAAATTGTTCTCAAAAGGAAACAAATTTCGCTAGAATTAATAAATGACAAGTAGTTAAAATTACTCATTTCCCCAGAAATATCATGTACAGACCTTCAAGCCCAATGAAGTGTCACTGCTACTTTCGCTTTAAGACGTCTCACTGAAACAATTGGCCACACCTTCACCAGGTGCTATTCTCTCTATTTCTTCCAGAGAAACAGAAATGCAGTCTAACTCACAAACTCCTCACATTCCACCATCTGGCATCTGAGAACGAGTGTGACTTTCCAGTTCTGATTATCTGAGTTTAAATTCGGTTCTAGCAGCTTAGAAATTGCTTTCAGGATCAGAGGTTCAGGCATAGAAAGAAAAACCTGTCCTGTTGCTAACATGAAATATTTATTATGAACTGAACCTGTTCTCCACTTGTGGCTGTGTTTCATTATAAGTTGCTGACGTTCAAATTTGTGAACGCATCATCAAATACTCTCTTCCGTACCTACCTAGTGGCTTGTCCTAAAGTACACAATGCCCTGAATTCGAGGTCTTTAGTTCAATGTTCCAGATGAATTTCCGGCCTCCTGTTATGTGCAGCATCACACTGCCCTATTGTGACCAGACCCAAAAGGCACACATCACTGGCCACCTTTCTCCACAGTCTGCATTGCTGTTGGAAGTCTTCTCCTTGCAGTCAGTGATGATGTTACATGATGTTGCAGACTGTTACATGACAACGTGGACTGGTGCCAACTGTTGTAACTTAGGATGCAGTCTTAGCGTCGAAATGTTTAGAAATAAATGGAAATCTACATATGTGTGAGCAAATGTAAATATATTATAGATGTTTTTAAATTCTAATTGTAATGCAATGACACAATAACTGGAGAAATCTCGATTCAAATTGTGAAATACTGTGTGTGGAATTAGAACTATTTAAACAGTGCTTCCATTTCAAATGTGTAAATTTCAGATTAGTTGTTTAACTTAAATGTTCGATAGTTACACAGAGGAACACTAAATCATATCAACTCAAGTCATGTTCAATGTTGTCTATTGTCCATTATTAAGAGAATGGTTCGTGATGAAATACACCTCGATTTCAATGGTGGCCACAAATATTGTGATGATTGTATCTCAATTGGGATAGGTCTATCAGCAGAAATGAGATTGCCATCCTCTTAAAGTTCTCCACCTAAATTCATGTTGGGACAGTAGTCAATTAGGAGTTGCCACAAGTGAAAGCCATCTGCCATGGTTCGCAAAAACTGCAGGATTGACCCAGCAATAATAGAAACTGAAATTGCAAAGGAATTTTCCTGAACTCATTAATGTCTTTCGAGACATTCTGCTTCGTGGTTCATATGGTCTTACTGCTGTGTTACGGTGGGAAAACGAGATGATTTCACCAATGGCAACACCGAAACCGGCTGAGTGAGTACTATGACAGGAAGTGAGAATCTGTATGATGAGTCCACATTCCTAAATGTGTGCAGAATCCAGAGAGATCAGGGGCCTCATGTATTCACGCCAGGAGAGTGTCCAATATTAAATTTGAATCCTTTAAATCGTCTGAATTGCATTGATGTGATTAGCAAGAAATATCAGCATTCGATGCCAGAACAATGTCAGATTCACGTTACACCACCGTACAGTGTGATTTTCTCAGTGATTGTTGCACAATCAGTGCAGAGAGGACGGACAAGGGCCATGCCCTTTTCAGCAGGATATATACCTACAAGAATATGGGCGTCATCTGCGTGTGTGAGAGTTGAGTTGATTTCGTTAATTGTACTCACATGTACCTGAGTACAGTGAAACGTTTTATTTTGTGAGCATTACAAAAAAATCAGAGCTAACAAGGACGTACACATTCGAAGCAGTTAGGCAGAACAAGGTTATGTTTGTGCAAGAGGTGTTCCAGTAAGATCCATATTAGTAAGATCAGCAGTGTTTAAAGTTGGAGAAGTTTGTTCAACCGTCTCAGAACAGCAAGAAAGCTGTTCGTCAACTTGTTGCTGCTTGTGTTCAGGCTTCTGAGTTTTCCGTCTGAAGGAGAAGGGTTGTGAGAGTATCTGTTTCTGTTGAATTTTTGTGTTTATGCTCATGTGTGTTTAACGGGTGCTTAGGAGGAAATTATATACCAGCAGGGGAAGAGAGCTAAAACAGAAATGAACGGACAAGAATCAGAGGGAGCATGGTCACCCCCACGTCTTTGAAGGTCATGGCCCTACGTCGGGAAGGAAAGTAGGTAGACAATTTAAAAATTGTGATACGGATGTGACGTCACAATATAGTTATTAAACGAAGGAAAGGCTTGAGAGACAAGCTGCGCGTCAATAGGTGTAGTACTCACATGTGCACGACCAGGGACTAAAGTCCGAAATGATGACCAGTCAGAAGCTTACTTTATCCTCTCATAAACTTTCTCTCTCTTGCAGATTATGTAAATCTGCAGCTCTATTCTGAGCCTCTGGAAAGCTCCCCACTTCCTGGATACAGGAACAGATCTCATGGTACATATTGCGTAGTTCTCGTGAATTTCTCACCTGAAACCATCCCCTCAAATTGGCAAGGGTGTCATGGGAGTGGTAATAGGCGTACAAGCAGCGGAGTGCAGAACAGACAAAAGGCAGGAACAGAAACAGACAGAGATGGTTCCAGACATTCACATTCTGAAAAATGTCGTATGAATACTCTGCCTGAAGCTGATGAACGACCTTGATGTTCGTATGACGGGTACAGAGGAGATTATTTGAAAGAAATGTGGCAAGTTCTAACATAGATTCAAAAGGCAGTGGAAAACAATGCAGGACATCTTCAAGCTGAAAGAGCAGGCAGGATCCTGAATTGCCAAAGGAAGTGTGTGCAGAGCTTTCAGTCACTAAAGCACTCGATAAATAAGAACACATGTAATCGTACAAACATACACACACACACACACACACACACACACACATATGTGTATATATATATATATATATATATATATATATACACACACACATACATATTTCCATCCATCAATTAATCCATCATTTGATTTTTTTTCTGACTGAACAACGACCGATTACAAATCCTGAAATGTGGAGTGGGTTAAGTGGGGGCATGGTCGCTGTTCATTCTTCAACTCTCACTTTGGGTGATGGTTTAAGCCGATTTCACGTGTGGTACATGCTGGACAATAACATACAGCTAGTGAGGATTTGACCATCTTCAGATTTTGAACGATTGACTCAATAGTCTCAGCGGATATTTCAGCCCATTCCTTAACTCGACTCTGATTTTCCTTTGGGTCCCAGCATAAATGAATGGATTGACACAGGAAGTCATGAAGACAAGCATGTATCCGGTTTCTTCAAGAAGGAATAAATCTTCACTTAAATCGGATCCTGAGAAGTAAGCAACTTTAGCAACTCTGACATAGATAATCGTTATTACAAATAACAAGGAGAACAAGATAAAAGTGCCTGAGATGGTGAAAAGTAAAACAATTGATTTTCTTCGCTTTTCCATTTCGGGATCACCATGATTCATCCTATTGTTGTGGACCCGCAGTCTCCTGCGGGCTCTGTTAGCCAATAGAATGTGTCTGACGGTCAGAATATTCAGCAGTAAAATCAGAATAAAGGGGAGACAAGGGTTTACAATGGGTCGCATCCAGTCATACAGAGTCCAAGCTGGTGAAGTGTAATATGTTAATTTTAAAATGCAAAACCAAGGTATAGAGTTAACTATGTACATGGGTTCGTTTACAAAATATACAAAGGCATTTTTTAAACAGGCCAGTGCAGACACAATTCCGATCACACGCACTGACACTTTCTCTGTGCAATACTTTACTTTTACCTTCTGGCAACAAATAGCCACAAATCTATCAAAGGTGAAAGCCACTGTGAACCAGGCAGAGCTGTCAATAGCTACATAATTAACGGCCAAGCGGAGGCTGCATACTGGGGTGATAAACAGGAAGCTGTATGGGAAATAAATCCCAGCAATCCGGTTTAATATTACAGCTGTGACGATGAGCATGAGATCAGTTATTGCCATAGCCACAAGGTAGTACGTAATACATGCAGAGAGACCGCATCTTCTTCGGCACAGTATGAGAATCACTGCCAGATTAGCTGGAATACAGAGAACAAGTGAAACATACGGTCTGACATTTAGAATGCATATGTGTGACACTGGACAAAACGTCAATTTACATATTTGACTCAAACGAAATCATACATTTTAATGATACTGCGCGTATGGTTGCGATGTGATCTTGATTTTACTGCAGTGATATTCATGTATGTCAATGACAATTGAATAGACAAATGACACATATTGGAAGACTAAGAAAATAATTGTAATCTCATTGAAAATAACACATATTCAAGTACAGAAGAAATAGTCAGATGACATCACGAAATTGGTGAAAATTTTAACGTGTTTTTATATGAAAACAATCACTATGGAAACTGTCAAAAGCGTGGGAAATGACTCAGTGGTGATCAAGTGTGGCTGCTTCCAATGAATTGCTGTAAAATTATTCTCACTGTGCAATTTTGGCATTCAATTTATTCAGCAATAATGTTGATTTCCTTCAGGTACTCCAATTTACTCCCACAATCCAAGGATGTGCAAGAGACGGAGATTGGTCATACTAAATTGCCTGAATTATCCAAGAATATGCAGGCGGGGTAGATTACCTATGGCAAATGTGAAGTTACAGGAATAGCTACGGGATGAGACTGGGTGGGATGGTCTTTGCAGACTTAATGGATAAATGGCATCTTCCCGCATTCTTTGGATAACCTGAATCTATGAATATGTACTAACAGAATGAAGTGAATGAAAGTTAAATTTGTCCAAAACTGCAGAGTATATCAGCATCTAGAAAGCCAATGAAATATTGAGATTTTCTCCCCATAACTTGAGATTATTGGGGTCAATCTGGACCATTGAGTATGACAGATATTGCAGTCTAATTCTGATATGACGACGTCTACGATTAAATATTTGCTTGGTAGTGCATTACGTGGTACAAAAAACTGATCAATTTCATTCTGTTATGAATATTTGAAACAGAGACCATGCAAGAGTTATTACCTGCTTGAAAATATGTTTAATGCGAAGAAACGGTAGAATATATGAACAATGTGAAATAATGTCAAATTCTAAGACAAGAAGAAAATATCAGTTCAGCAGTAAGAAATTCACAATCTTCAGTGATAGTGCATGTGAAAGAGGACAGATCGGTTGAAACAGTGACAATTAAAGACTGAGGACAGAAATATTGTGCTGCGAGGTCTGGACAAACACGAACCAGTCATTGTCAGGAACTGGTCACAATACATATGTTTCTGTTCATCTTTCAATGCTTAATGATGCACCTTCAACAAATTCATCCGGAAACTGATTGAGATAGCTCGAAATACGATGAAGGATGACATTTAACCTATTCACCTCCTTTCTGAATGGACATTGTGTGGGCAACAAGGAAATCGAATGAGATACGAATATGGAGCTTCAGGTCGATGTGCAAAATTGCTACTGACAAGGATTCAAGACCCATCAGATGGAGAGAATTTTCTTGTTTAAACCACATGGTTCAGTGACAATTTTGATATTTCATGTGTCACTGTCGAAATCAATGCTGTAATAGATCTATATTCACATCATGATATCATTGCACGAATTCACACATAGTTGACTTGCCAACATTAAGGGCTTTTCAATGTGCATTAGATAAAGACACGGATGAAAATGGTTGGTTAGACGGCCTTCAGATTGGTTCCACAGGTCAGTCCCAAATCAAGGACCGAATGGCGTGTGCCACTTGTATTATTCAATGTTCTGTGTGACAATGGATAAAACATCACGGACCCACATCAGTATGTTCACTACGGTACAGTCATTCGCCACAAGGATTGTGTGAAACATACAATAGCCCTTCATTTACACAGAAATAATCATTTGGTAGGCACTTTTAGGTGCAACACTGACATCATTTGCAACACAGCTTTAATCGTGTCTGAGAATGTATCTCCAGGAATATTGCCAATGCCACAATGGATCTGGGCTTACATCAAAATACTTCAGCCTAATTCGGCAGGGGAAGGGGGCACAGAGTTAGCAGTGGCACTGCATCGTACAGTAAACAATCATGTAAATGAGAGAGCAGCTATATCAATTTGTAAGGTGCTGCAGCATGGCCTTCACTTTAATTCTGGGAGTGTCAGAGATAAACGGATGAGTGAAGGCCATGAAAGTATGAGCAGAGTGTCAGCAGGAAACTGAGGAGCAAAGTTTTACCCAATTCATGAAGGTGTGTAAAGATAAAATTAAAATGGGCAGTGATTAATTGCATCATTAACTGTTATAGACACAGTGTTAAGGAATTCGATGGAGCGGATATCTTAAAATATGCTGACAAGCCATTTCAGGGCAATGTCCACAGAGTACAACAAGATGCAAAGTTGTTCTGGGCCTAATTCAGGGGAATGAAGTTGGATTGATAATGCAAGTGGTGATGGGGGAAGGCTGTTTGGGAGCATTTTCGTGACAGCGATCAAAACGTGGTAAAAATTCAGCTTCTTATGAACAAAGAGAAATAGACAAGTTACAAAAAGGAAGGGTTGGTTTGGCAGAGAGCAGCACTTAGTTTAATAAGGCAGGGTATGGCCAAGGAAGATGGCGGAGAAGAGCAGTGTGGCCAGTTCTTAAAGGAAATTGGGAGGATAGAAGCCATGTTCCTTCTCGTGTGATTGGAAGACTGACAAACCTGGATACTTGCAGATGACCAATGATATGCAGTGTGCAATATGAAGAAAAAGAGAAGTTTTTAGCAGGTACATGGGACCAAATCAATGAAGGCAATAGTGGAGTGTAGAAAGTGCAGAATGGAGCTTGAGAAAGCAATTAGGTAAACAAAGAGGATATATGAGAAGGCTTTGGCTGGTAAAATAGGGCAAGTTTCGAAATAGTCTGTAAGTATATCAATGGAAAGAGTATGACCAGGTAAAGTGTAAGGTCCAATACGGAAGAACGAAGCAATTTTTTTGTGGATCAGGAGGACTTGTGGAGGGTTGAAACCAATACAGTGCATCCATCTTCACTCAAGGAACTCGGAGGAGTCACAGACATGTTCTTGGACTGTTTGGAAGTGTTCATAGGCTTAAAGGTGGACAAATCATCAAGTCCAGATGAGGTGTGTCCAAGGTTACTGTGAGATCCAAGGGAAGAGCTTGCAGGGTCTGTGACCAGAATTTTTAAGTCGCCTCGGGGCACGAGAGAGGTTGCAGTAAATTTGAGGACAGGTGATGTGTTTTCAATAATTAAGAAGGGTTGTTATGAAAAGAATCAGAGAACTGCCGACCAGTGATTCCCGCATCAGTGGCAGGGAAATACTTTTAGAAACGTCTGAAGAAGAACGTGTATCTTTACAGGGAGTGGTAAGGCTGAAGTAGGCGAGGCAGCATGGCTTCGTCAGAGGGAGGTCATGCCTTTCAAATGTCATCGTTTCTGTCTGAGGAGATGACCAGGTGTCCATGTAAGGGCTGTGCAGTTAATGTCGTTTTTATGAATTACAACAACGCTTTTGATAATGTCCCACATAGAAGACTTATCAAGAAGGCCAATGCACATGGGATCCCCGGTAGTTTGATCACGTAGATTCAGAATTGGCTCAGTTACAGGAGACTAGTCAAAACGTTAGGCCTCATGGGATCCAGGAACAGCTCGTTAATTTGATTCAAAATTGGTTCGATAGAAGGAAGCAAATGGCGATGGTTGAGGATTCTTTAATGCACTGGAGGTCTGAGACTAGTCTTGTGCTACAGGGGTCAGTGGTGGGATATTTGTTCTTTGCTATCTATGTAAATGTTCTGGATTCAATGCACAAGGCATGATTAGTAAGTTTGCGGATAATACAAGATTAGTAGGCATTGTTGATTGCAAGAAAGGCTATCAAGAATTACACAGGGATCTTGGTCAGATGGGGAAGTGGGCTGGCAATTGGCAAATGGAAAGCAGAATATTAAAACGGCAAGCGTTGCATTTTGGAAAATCAAACCAAGGTAGAAAGTTAACAGTAACTGGCAGGGTCCTGAGGAATAAGAGGAAGTGAGAACTGCAGATGCTGGAGATCAGAGTCAAAAGTGTGATGCTAGAAAATCTGAGCTGGTCAGGCAGCATCAGCGCCGCAGGAGAGTCCATGTTTTGAGAATAAACGCTTGAGAAGAGCATGGACCAAAATATTGTACAAGTACATATAACTTGAATTCTGAAGGAATTAAATCATCAAATTTAATAAATTATCACATAAATAGACGCGTTAAGACGTTGCAAGCATAAAAACAATCTTCCAAAAACAAATACAGCAGTAAAATGAAGTGAACGTACTGCAGAAGCAGAATAATGCATCACAGGAAATGGGACAAAGAGTGTAGACAAAGAGTTCAAGACGAATAGTCGATCCAGCTAACCAGTGATTCCCGCAGCTAGTAACTAACTACAATAATTACCTGGAAGGCCAATAGCTGCAAGGACGGGATAGTAAATGGCAAACACCAACCCTCCTGGTATTCCATGCATTTCTAAGCGAAGGTCTGACCACGTCCAACACAACATTGAAAACCTGGCAAATTTATACAAGGTTTCAGCCTCCAGGGAGCTAATTAAACTGGTTTGTTTCTACAGTAACCAATTTACAGTGAGGAAAGCGGTGGCATCAGCTATTGCCCAGCTGCTCCTTATGTTTTGACAGAATATTTTTTTTCATAGAACCAGGGATGTGTCTAAAGCAATGTCCGGCATAATCCAGTTTTTGTTTCGTTATCTTTAAAGCGAGCTAGTTGTTTCGATACTGGAAACAAACCAAATCAATTGAATTAATCACTGACTTCAGTCAGAAACGCACATCTTTCTTGAAAAACGCAAGCAAGTTCAAGTAGACAGCTCTCAGAGAGCGTGATCACCAATCAGGCACAATGTGTTTCTAAGTCTCTGTGAGAATAACATAGACACTTGGAGAAGCACTGAGGGTGGTAAGGGCGCAGAATGCACTGGGTCCGGGGATTTCAGTGTTTGGCATGAAGAGTGACTCAGCAGCAGCAGCATTCAGATCAACTGGTTGTTTCATAATGTCCATGATTGCTAAACTAGTGTGTAACTGGTGGGGTGTGAACCAACCAGAGGGAAATACATATTCGACCTCATCCTTGCCAGCTGCAGATGCATTTGTCAGACAGTATCAATAAGAGTTACCACTGCACAGTCCTAGTGAACGCAAGGTCGTGTCTTCACATTGAGAATTCTCTCCATGGTGTTGTGTAATACCATCACCATACTAAATGGGGGACAAGATTTGTACAGATCCACCAGCACAATTCTGGGCACCAGGAAGCGCTATGAGCATCTATAGCGGTCGAATGGCATTTCAGCGCAATTTTCAAACTCATCGCATGTCATATACCCCAATCAACCATTGCAATTAAATCCAGATCAATGGAGAGAGCAGGAGGGCACACCAGGAGCAGCACCAAAAATATATAACAAGGAGGTGTCTCCTTGGTTAAGCTGCTAAATAGGACATTTTGGTCAGAATGGACCAGTTTTTGCCAAAGGGCCTTTTCCCGTGCTGTAGAACTCTATGACTACATGATCACTTGCACATGATAGCAGCATCAGCAGCAAGTGACAGTCAGAACGAAACAACCTGACAACCAGTAATCTCAACTGTGAGATTCGACGTTTCGGGCGTAAGCCCTTCTTCAGGAATGAATATAATGATTTTAGAGGCGGTACAGAAGAGGTTCTCTAGGTTGATTCCAGAGATGAGGGAGTTACCCGTTGAGAAGAGCATTTTGCACAAGTATTTACTGTGGAAAAGGACATGAAACATATAGAATCTCGGGAAATAAATGGTGATGTCTTGAAAAATGTCCATATTTCAGAACAGGAACTGCTGGATACCTTGAAACGCATGAAAGTGGATAAATCACCTGGACATGATTAGGTGCATCCCAGGAATGTCTGGGAAGCAAGCGAAGTGATTGCTAGGCCTGTTACTGAGATATTTGTATCATAAATAGTCTCAGCTGAGGCGCCAGAAGACTGGAGATTGTCTAATATGATGCCACTGCTTCAGAAAGGTCGTCAGGACAAACCAGGGAACAAAGACCAGTGATTGATGAAGGGCTCTGGCCCGAAACGTCGAATTTCCTGTTCCTTAGATGCTGCCTAACCTGCTGTGCTTTAACCAGCAACACATTTTCAACTTAACTAAGACCAGTGAGCCTGACCGTGGTCAAGATGACTTTGTGCGTCGGAAATCCTGTCTCACAAACTTGATTGAGTTTTTTGAAGAAGTAACAAAGAGGATTTATTAATGCAGAGCAGTAGATGTGATCTATATGGACTTCAGTGAGGCGTTCAACAAGGTTCCCAATGGGAGACCGGGAAGCAAAGTTAAATCTCATGGAATACAGTGACAATTAGCCAGTTAGATACAAAACTGTCTCAAAGGTAGAAGGCAGAGGGTGGTGGTAGAAGGTTGCTTTTCAGAGTGGAGGCCTGTGATCAGTGGATTGCCACAAGAATCGGTGCTTGGTCCACTGCGTTTCATTATTTATGTAAATTATTTGGATGTAAGCATAAGAGGAATAGTTAGTAAGTCTGCAGATAACACCAAAATTGGAGGTGTTATCTCTGAAGGTTACCTCAGATTACAACAGGATCTTGATCAAGTGGGCCAATGGGCTGAGAAGTGGCAAATGGAGTTTTATTTAGATAAATTTGAGGTGCTGCATTTTGGGAAAGCAAATGTTCGCAGGACTTATACACTTAATGGTAAGGTTCTAAGGAGTGTTGCTGAACAAACAAACCTTGAAGTGCAGGTCCATAGCTCCTTGAAAATGAAGTCGCAGGTAGATGGGATAGTGAAGAAGGCGTTTGGTATGCTTTCCTTTATCGGTCAGAGTATTGAGTACAAGAGTTGGGAGGTCATGTTGCGGCTGTATAGGACATTGCTTGCAATTCTGTTTTCCTTCCTGTCGGAAAGATTTCATGAAACTTGAAAGGGTAAAGAACATATTTACAAGTATGTTGCCAGGGTTGCAGAATTTGAGGTATCGTGAGAAGTTGAATAAGCTAGCACTGTTTTCCCTGGTGTGTCAGAGGCTGAGGGCTAACCTTGTAGAGGTTTACAAAATCATGAGGGGCGTGGATTGGATAAATTGAACTGGAGGGCAGAGTTTTAGGGTGAGAGGGAATAGGTATAAAAGAAACCCAAAGAGCAATCTTTTCACACAGAGTGCGATACGTGTATGGAATGAGCTGCCAGAGGAAGTGGTGTAGGCTGGTAAAATTGCAACATTTAAAAGACATTTGGATGGGTATATGAATAGAATGGGTTTGGGGGTTATGTGCTTGGTGCTGGCAAATGGGACTAGATTGGGTTGGGATATCTGGTCAGCATGGACAAGTTGGACCGAAGGGTCTATTTACCTGTTGTATATCTCTATGACTCTATTACTCTATTCCTCTGTGAAAAGTTCAGCCGCCTGGGACTGTACTCTCTAAAATTTGGAAGTCTGAGAGGGGATATTAGAGATAAATATAAAATGGTGAAATTGATAGATAATATAAAGGCCGACAAACTGTTTCCCTGCTGGGTGAGACTAGGGCGAGGGAACGTGGAATCAAGATTAGGAGAGTAGATTTAAGACACAAACGAGGAAGAACAGCTTCTCCCAGAACGAAGTTAATCTTTGGAATTTTCTGCCCAAGGAAGTAATAGAGGCAGCTTCATTATATATATATTCAAGAAACAGTTGGATGGGATTTTCGTGGTAGGGGAATTAAAAGTTATGGGGATAATGCAGGCAGGATAAACTGACATGATGTATAGATCAGCCATGATCTTAATAAATAGCAGAGGAGGCTCAATGGGCCAAATGTCTTACTGCTGTTGCAATTACTATGATAGTAGATAATATACTATGACGCATATTCAGTTACATTGACTTCTGGGTTCTTTAATATGGACAGTCTATTAATTCCAAACAGTTCTTTAGAAACTGTTCTATTGCCTCAGATCTGCACTGTACCATTTGCTATTCTGGGTGCATATAGGCCAGAAGGAGCAACACAGCATTGTATTCTGATTTTCTGAAGTACCAATGAGATATGGCGTGGTGGGATTCTTGACTTTGTACTGTTGTTGTTCAGATGGTTCTGTAAATATAGTGAATGTGGCTGTCTTCATGATTAAAATCAACTTAACATTTAGTTCATTGAATAACTCATGATGGTTTTAAAATCTTATCAATTGCAAACTTAACTCACTGGAAAAAAATTGCTTTCATCTGTTGAGCAAGACAGTGTCTCAGGGTAACATTGTCGTTGGTACAATAAAGTCCAATATGTCTGCTCTTGACTTGAACAAATGATGAGCTGATGCAACGTTTATCATGATACAGATTTTGAGAGAAATGCAATAAAATGTTTTCATCCCATATGGTGCTAACACTGAGCAGATCAGATCCCAGAGTCAAATCTTACTTTTGTCGGCAAGGGATATCCCGGTTCATTCACGGTTTCCAATTGAGGAACATGTGGATTAACTTCCATGGCTCACAGTCTTTTCCACACTTGATAATTACATCTGTAACCTGGAGTGGCATGGTTATTTACGTCAGCCAATGTGTTCTTGAATATGTGCCAGTCTCCCAATTCCAAAATTACATGTTTTATTTTTGAAGTTTTACTGTGTCAAATTTTCAGTACAGTTATTCCCACAATGAAACAAATTCGTTGACAATTAATAATCAACAAGTAGCAAAAATTACTCATTTCCGCATGAATATCATTTGCATCCCTTCAATCTGAATGAAGTATCACTGCTATTTCGCTTTGAGATGTCTTACTGAAACAATTAGCCACACCTTAACCAGGTGCTGTTCTTCCTATTTCTTCGAAGAAAACAGACCAGATCACAAACTCCTCATATTCCAATATCTGGCATTTGAGAACGAGTTTGACTTTCCAGTTCTGATTATCTGAATTTAAATTCAGTTCCAGCAGCTGATAAATTGCCTTCACAGATCAGAGGCTCACAGCAAAGAAAGAAAAACCTGTCTTGTTGCTAATATGAAATATTTCTTCTGAACAGAAACTGTCCTTCCCTTGTGGCTGTCTCTCATTGTAAGGTTGCAGACGTTCAAATTTAAAAACGGATCATCAGGTATTCGCTTCAGTACCTTCCTCGGGACTTGTCCTAAATTATGCAGTCCCCTGAAATCGACACCTTCAGCGAAATGGTACGAAAGAATTTCCGGTCTCCTGTTATGTTATATAGAGCATCATAACACATTGTTTTATTGCGATCAGACCATAAAGGCATAAATCACTGGCCACTTTTCTTCAAAGTATGCATTGCTGTTGGAAAATTTCTGCTCGCAGGCAGTCATGAATTGACTGACTATTTCTTGACAATGTCGACTGATGCTAACTTCTATAACTTAGGATGCAGTTTGAGCATCGAATATGTTTCGGAAAAAATGGGAAACCCAATGTGTGAGTGCGCATGTTGTGTCCGTGTGTGTGTGTGTCCATATATTATATATAATCCCTAACTGCAATGCAATCACACAGTAACTCGAGAAATATAGATTCAATCATTGAAAATATTTTATACGGACTTAGAACTCTGTACATAGTGCTTCCAATTCAAATCTGTAAATTTCAGATTGGCTGTTTAAATGTCAGGTAGTTACACAGAGGAACACAAAATAATATCAGCTTAAATCACAATCAACATTGTCTATTGCCCATGAGTAACAGAATGTTTTGTGATGAATTGCACTGAGATGTCGATGTTGGCCTCAAATATTCTGATGATTATATCTAAATTGGGCTTTCAATCATCTTAATGTTCTTCACTTAAATTCTGACATGTTGAGATGGTAGTCAATTCGAAGTTGCCACAAGTGAAAGCCAGCCGCTGTGATTCGCCAAGTCTGTAGCATTGACCTCGGAACAATAGAAACTGGAATGTCAAATGGAACTTCCTGAACTCATTAGTGTCTGTCGTGACATGCTGCTTCCCGCTGCAATGGTTCATATGAGTTCATATGGGAAAATAAATGTGGCGAGTTCTGACGGAGATTCAAAAGGCAGTTGAAGACGATGCAGGACTTCCTTCAAGCCGAAAGATCAGCTAGGATTCTGAATCGCAAAGGGAAGTGAGTGCAAAGCTTTTCAGTGCCTCCCACACCCGACGAATAAATACACATTTAAACGGATAAACTAATCAATATTTATAAACATACATAATTCCAACCATCACTTAATCCATCATTTGAAATTGTCCGACTCATCAACGTCCGATTACAAATCCTGAAATGTGGGGTGGGGCGGGGGTGCAATATCCTCTGTTCATTCTTTGGGTGAAGGGTCAAACCGAGTGCACTGGTAATATATATGCCATGGTCAGATGGTGAACTTGCTGGACAATAATGTACAGCTCGCGAGGATTTGACTATCTTTAGATTTTGAACGATTGATTCAATAGTCTCAGCGGATGTTTCAGCCCATTCCTTAACTCGACTCTGATTTTCCTTTGGGTCCCAGCATAAATGAATGGATTGACACAGGAAGTCAAGAAGACAAGCTTGTATCCAGTTTCTTCAAGAAAGAATGACTCTTCACTTAAATCGGATCCTGAGAATTAAACAACCTTAGCAACTCGGACATAGATGATCGTTATTACAAATAACAAACATAATAGGATAAAAGTTCCTGAGATGGTGAAAAGTAAAACAATTGATTTTCTTCGCTTTTTCATTTCCGGGTCACCATGAATCATCCTGTTGTTGTGGTCCCGCAGTCTCTTGCGGGCTCTGTTAGCCAATAGAATGTGTCTGACGGTCAGAATGTTCAGCAGTAAAATCAGAATAAAGGGGAGACAAGGGTTTACAATACGCCGCTTCCAGTCATACACAATCCAAGCTGCTGAAATGTAAAATATTAATCTTATACTGCAAGACCAAGGAATAGTGTTAACTATGTACATGGGTTCGTATATGAAATACGGAAAGGCATTTTTTAAACAGGTCAGTGCAGACACAATTCCGATCACACGCACTGACACCTTCTCTGTGCAGTACTTTACTTTCTCCTTCTGGCAACAAATAGCCACAGTTCTATCAAAGGTGAAAGCCACTGTGAACCAGGCAGGGCTGTCAATAGTTGGAAAATTAAAGGCCAAGCGGAGGCTGCATACTGGGGTGATAAATTATCCTCTCTTTCCTATTGGAACAATGTTGTGAAACTTGTAATATTTACAAGTATGTTGCCAGGGTTGCAGAATGTGAGGTATAGTGAGAAGTTGAATACGCTGGGACCGTTTTCCCTGGAGTGTCGGAGGCTGAGGGGTAAACTTGTAGAGGTTTACAACATCGTGAGGGGCATGGATTGGATAAATTGAACTGGAGGGCAGACTTTTATGCTGAGAGGGAATAGGTATAAAAGAAACCCAAAGAGCAATCTTTTCACACAGAGTGCGATACGTGTGTGGAATGAGCTGTCAGAGGAAGTGGTGTAGGTTGGTACAATTGCAACATTTAAACGGCATTTGGATGTGTATATGATTAGAAAGAGTTTTGGAGGATATGCGCCAGGTGCTGGAAAGTGGGACTAGATTGTTTTGGTATATCTGGTCAGTATGGACGAGTTGGACCGAAGGGTCTATTTCCGTGTTGTATATCTCTATGACTCTATTACTCTATTCCTCGGTCAAAGGTTCAGCCGCCTAGGACTGTACTCGCTAAAATTTGGAAGACTGAGAGGGGATATGAGAGAAAAATATAAAATGATGAAATGGATAGATAAGATAAAGGTCGACAAACACTTCCCCTGCTGGGTGAGACTAGGACGAGGGAAGATGGACTCAAGATGAGGACAGTAGATTTAAGACAGAAATGGGGAAGAACAGCATCTCCGAGAAAGTAGTGAGTCTGTGGAATTTTGTGCCAAGGAAATCGTAGAACAGATTCATTAAATATAATCAAGACACAATTGGATGGGATTTTCATGGTAGGGGAATTAAAGGTGATTGGGATAATGCAGGAGGAGGAGCTGAGATGATGTATAGATCAGCCATGATCTTCATGAATACCAGAGGAGGCTCAATGGGCCAAATGGCTCACTGCTGTTGCGATTACTATGATACTAGCAAAGTCTGTAACTGGTTTGCATATTCAGTTGCGTTGGCTTCTGGGTTCTTGAATATGGACAGTCTACCAATCACAAACAGTCCTATAGAAACTGTTCCATCGCCTCAGATCTGCACAGTACCACTTGCTATTCTGGGTGTTTATAAGCCAGAAGGAGGAACACAGCATTGTATTCTGATTTTCTGAAGAACCGACGAGATATGGCGTGGTGGGATCCTTGACTGTGTTCCGTGGTTGTTCAGATAGATCTGTAAATATAGTGAATGTGGCTGTCTTCATGATTAAAATCAACTTAACATTTAGTTCACTGAAGAACTCATGATGGTTTTAAAATCTTATCAATTGCAAACTTAACTCACTGGAAAAAAAATTGCTTTCATGTGTGTAGCAAGACAGTGTCTCAGGGAAACATTGTCGTTGGTACAATTAAGTCCAAGATGTCTGCTCCTGATTTGAACAGATGATGAGCTGCAACGTTTATCATGATACAGAGTTTGAGAGAAATGTAATACAATATTATCATCCCATAAGGTGCTAACACTGAGCAGATCAGATCCCAGAGTGAAATCCTACTTTTGTCAGCAAGGCATATCCCGGTTCGATCACAGTTCCAGTTGAGGAACATGTGGATTAACTTCCATGGCACGCAGTCTTTTACACACTTGATAATTACATCTGTAACCTGGAGTGGCATGGTTATTTACGTCAGCCAATGTGTTCTTGAATATGTGCCAGTCTCCCAATTCCATGTTTACAAGTTTTATTTTTGAAGTTTTACTGTGTCAGTCTTTCAGTACAATTATTCCCAAAATGAAACAAATCTTTTGACAATTAATTAGCAACAAAGAGCAAAAATTATTCATTTCCCCATAAATATCATTTGCAGCCCTTCAACCCAAATGAAGTATCACTGCTGTTTCGCTTTGAGATGTCTTACTGAAACAATTAGCCACACCTTGACCAGATGCTGTTCTTCCTATTTCTTCCAAGAAGGCAGACCAGATCACAAACTCCTCACATTCCAATATCTGACATTTGAGAACGAGTCTGACTTTCCAGTTCTGATTATCAGAATTTAAATTCAGTTCCAGCATCTTATGAATTGCCTTCACAGATCAGAGGCTTACTGCATAGAAAGAAAAACCTGTCCTGTTACTAATATGAAATATTTCTTCTGAACTGAACCTGTTCTTTCCTTGTGGCTATGTCTCATTGTAAGGTTGCAGACGTTCAAATTTATGAACGGATCATCAGGTATTCGTTTCAGTACCTTGCTCGTGACTTGACCTAAATTACACAGTCCCCTGAAATCAACATCTTCAGCGAAATGGTACAAAAGAATTTCCGGCCTCCTGTTATGTTATGTAGAGCATCATAACACATTGTGCTATTGCGATCAGACCATAAAGGCACAAATCACTGGCCACTTTTCTCCACAGTATGCATTGCTGTTGGAAGAGTTCTGTTCGCAGGCAGTCATGAATTGGCTGACTATTACTTGACAATATCGACTGATGCTAACTTTTATAACTTAGGATGCAGTTTGAGCGTCGAGTATGTTTAGGAAAAAAATGGGAACCCCTATGTGAGTGTGCGCGTGTTGTGTCCGTGTGTGTATATGTCCATATATTACGTATAATCCCTAACTGCAATGCAATCACACAGTAACTCGAGAAATACAGATTCAATCATTGATAATATTTTACACGGACTTAGAACTCTGGACGTAATGCTTCCAATTCAAGTCTGTAAATTTTAAATGTCAGATAATTACATAGAGGAACACAAAATAACATCAGCTTAAATCATAATCAATATTGTCTAATGCCCATGAGTAAGAGAATGTTTTGTGATGAATTACACCAAGATGTCAATGGTGGTCACAAATATTCTGATGGTTATATCAAAATTGGGTTTATAATCATCTTAATGTTCTTCACTTAAATTCTGACAGGATGAGATGGTAGTCAATCAGGAGTTGCCACAAGTGAAAGCCAGCCGCTGTGATTCGCAAAGTCTGCAGCATTGAACTCGCAACAATAGAAAGTGGAATGGCAAATAGAATTTCCTGAACTCATTAATGTCTGTCGAGACATGCTGCTTCCCGCAGCAATGGTTCATATGAGTTCATTTGGGAAAATAAATGTGGCGAGTTCTGACATAGATTCAAAAGGCAGTTGAAGACGATGCAGGACTTCCTTCAAACCGAAAGAGGAGCCAGGATACTGAATCGCAAAGGGAAGTGAGTGCACAGCTTTTCAGTAACTACCAAGCCCGATGAATCTTACACATTTAAACGGACAAAATAATCAATATTTATATATATACATATTTCCATCCATCAATTAATCCATCATTTGAAGTTGTCCGACTCATCAACGTCAGATTAAAAATCTTGAAATGTGGGGTGGGGCGCGTGTGCAATGTCCTCTGTTCATTCTTTGGGTGAAGGGTTAAACTGAGTGCACTGGTAATACACATGCCATGGTCAGTAGGTGAACATGC
The DNA here is from genome assembly GCF_020745735.1 of Hemiscyllium ocellatum. NCBI lineage: Eukaryota > Metazoa > Chordata > Chondrichthyes > Orectolobiformes > Hemiscylliidae > Hemiscyllium > Hemiscyllium ocellatum. The sequence continues at coordinate 41,237 of NW_026868004.1, read as the reverse complement.
TGGACAATAATGTACAGCTCGCGAGGATTTGACTACCCAACCACCCCGTGGCTCAACACTTTAACTCCCCCTCCCACTCCACCAAGGACATGCAGTCCTTGGTCTCCTCCATCGCCAGAACATAACAACACGACGGTTGGAGGAAGAGCGCCTCATCTTCCGCCTAGGAACCCTCCAACCACAAGGGATGAACTCAGATTTCTCCAGTTTCCTCATTTCCCCTCCCCCCACCTTGTCTCAGTCGATTCCCTCGAACTCAGCACCGCCCTCCTAACCTGAAATCTTCTTCCTGACCTATCAGCCCCCATCCCACTCCGGCCTATCACCCTCACCTTGACCTCCTTCCACCTATCACATCTCCATCGCCCCTCCCACAAGTCCCTTCTCCCTACCTTTTATCTGAGCCTGCTGGACACACTTTCCGCATTCCTGAAGAAGGCCTATGCCCAAAACGTCGAATTTCCTGTTCCTTTGATGCTGCCTGACCTGCTGCGCTTTTCCAGCAACAGATTTTCATCACTAATGTAGTCCGGGATTGCCACTTGGCATTTCTAATGGCCTGACAGAGGCCATATCTGGATTTCCTATGGAAGGTCAGAATCATCACATTTGAGCACCTCACAACCAGACTTCAGGACGGAAGGAATCTCCCAGTTCATCCATTGCGTCCAGTTGGGCAACATTCAGGTTAACGTCTTTGGCACTCAAACTTTTCCACACTTGTTAATGCCAAAGAATGATGTTAAGGATATGTCAGGATGTGAGGACCACTAGTCAATTGTTAACACTACAGGGATAGTGTTGAGCAGACCTGAGGATCTTAAGGTAAATAGGTTCCCTGGTCCTGATATAATGCATCCCAGGTTACAGAAACAAATGGTGGAAGTTATAGTAGGTGCATTAGTGGTAAATTACGAAAATTCACTGGACTCTGGGACTGGACGACAGCGAATGTCGAGCTGTTGTTTTAAAAAGGGCGTAGGCAAGAGGCCAGTAAGGATAGGTCAGTCAGCTTTCCATCTGCAATCGAGAAAATGCAGGTGGTTATCATTAAAGAATAAAAGGTGAGATACCTGGATGGAAACGGTTGCATCAGGTACGAGCAGGATAGGTTCAGGACGGGAATGTCGTGTTTGACAAATTCACTGGAGTTCTTCGTGAATGTGACAATCACGGTGGATGGAGGGGAACAGATGGATATTGTATTCTGGGATTTCCAGAAGGCATTTGGGAAGGTGCTGTATAAAAGAATCATCTGTAAGATAAGAACGCATGAGGCTGTAGGGAATATACTAGCATGGATAGAGGACTGATTAATCAATAGAAAGCAGAGGGTGGGGATAAATGGATCTTTCTCGGGTTGGAGATCAGTGGTGACCAGGGTGGAAAAGGCGTCGGTGTTGGCCCAGCAACTGTTCATGCCATATTTAAGTGGTTTGGAAGGGGAACCTGTCCAGGTTTGGCGGTGACACTGAATGGAGTGGAAAGACAAAATGCACAGAGAGATTTGGAGAGTTTAAAGGAATTTTTAAGGGTTTTGCAGATGTAATTAAACAGTCGGAAAATGGGAGGGTGTCCGCTTTGGAAATAAAAACAGTAGATCAGAATATTATTGAAATGGTGAAAGGTAACAGCATGCTGTTGTTCAGAGTGACTTGTGAGTGGGTTGGACATGAATTGCTAAAAGTTGATTTGCAGGTACAACAGGTAACCAGGACGGCAAACGGGATATTGGCTTTCATTGATAGAGGGATTGAATTTAAGAGCAGGGAGGATCTGCTGCAATTGCACAAGGTGATGGTGTGGCCGCACCTGGTGTATTGTGCGCATTTCTTGGGTACCTGACTTGAGGAAGAATATAATGACTTTGGAGGCAGTGCAAAGGAAGTTCTCCATTTTGTTTCCAGAGATTCCCTTTGAGGAGAGTATTTTTCTTCAGTATTTACCGTAAAAAGGACAGTGAACATATAGAATCTCGAGAAATAGATGGTTGCGTCTTCAAAAATGTCCATAATGCAGAGGAGGAAGTGCTTGATGTCTTGAAACGCAAAAAAGTGGATAAATCCCGAGGAACTGATCAGGTGTACCCTAGAACTGTGTAGGAGGCTAGAGAAGTGATTGCTGGGCCTCGAACTGAGATATTTGGATCATCGATAAGTACAGGTGCGTTGCCAGAAGATTGGAGTTTGGCTAACATGGTGTCACTGTATAAGAAAAGTGGTAAGGACAAGCCAGGGAACTTTCGACCGGTGAGCCTGACGTCAGTGGTGGGCAAGGCTGAGGGACAGGATGTACATGTATTTGAAAAGGCAAGGATTGATTAGGGATAGTCAACACGGCTTTGTGCGTGGGAATTCATGACTCACAAACTTGATCGAGTTTTTTTTTGATGAAGTAACAAAGAGGAGTGATGAGGACAGAGCATTAGATGTGATCTATATGGACTTCAGTAAGGCGTTCGACAAGATTCCCCAAGGGAGACTATTTAGCAAGGTTAGAGCTCATGGAATACAGGGAGAACTAGACATTTGGGTACAGAACTGGCTCAAGAGTAGATGACAGACGATGGTGGTGGAGGGTTGTTTTTTGGACAGGAGGCATGTGACAAGTGGTGCGCCACAAGGTTTAATGCTGGGTCCACTACTTTTAATCAATTATATAATTGATTTGGATGTGACCATAATAGGTATAGTTAGTAAGTTTGATGATTACAATCAAAATTGGAGGTGTTGTGGACAGCGAAGAGGGCTACCTCAGATTGCAACGGGATCTTGATCAGATGGGCCAATGAGCTGAGAAGAGGCAGATGGAGTTGAATTTAGATAAATGTGAGGTGTTGCATTTTGGGAAAGCAAATCTTCGCCAGACTTATACACTTAATGATAAGGTCCTCGGGTGTGTTGCTGAACAAAGATAACCTGGCGTGCAGGTTCATAGCTCGTTGAAAGTGAAGTCGCAGGGAGATAGGATAGTGAAGAAAGAGTTTTGTATGCTTTCATTTGTTGTTCAGATTATTGAGTACAGGAGTTGGGAGGTCATATTGCAGCTGCAAAGGACATTGGTTAGGCCACTGTTGGAATATTGTTTGCGATTCTAGTATCCTTCCTATCGGAAAGATGTTGTCAAACTTGAAAGGGTTCAGAAAAGATTTACAAGGATGTTGCCAGGGTTGGAGGGTTTGAGCTATGGGGAGAGGCTGAATGGGCTGGGACTGTTTTCCCTGGAGTGTCAGAGGCTGAGGGGTGACCTTATAGAGGTTTACAAAATCATGAGGAGCATGGATTGGACACATCAAAAAAGTCTTTTCCTTGGTGTGGCTGAGTTTTGAACTAGCGGGCATAGATTTAGGGTGAGAGGGGACAGATATAAAAGAAGCCCAAGGTGTAATGTTTTCATGCAGAGGCTGATACAGAATGTGTAGAATCAGCTGCCAGAGGAAATGGTAGAGGGTGATACAATTGCAACATTTAAAAGGCATCTGATTAGGTATATGAATAGGAACAGTTTGGAGCGATATGGGCCAGGTGACCGTAGGTGGGACTAAATTCTTTGGATTGCTGACTACATATCTGGTCAGCATGGACGAGTTGGACCAAAGGGTCAGTTTCGGTGCTGTACATCTCTATGTCTCAATGACTCTATGAGAGGTTGCACTATTTGGGCTGCACACGCTAGAATTTAGAAGACTGAGAGGGGATCTTATACAAACATTTAAAAATGATGAAAGGGACAGATAAGATAAAGGCCAACTACTTGTTTCCCCTGGTGGATAAAACCAGGACGAGGGAACATGGAATCAAGATTAGGGGGAGGGGAAAAATACAGAGATGTGGAAGAACGTTTTTCTCTCTCGGAAAGTAGTGAATCTATGGAAATCTGTGCCCAAGGAAGCAGTAGAGGCAGATTTCTTTAATATATTCAAGATACTGTTGGATGGGATTGTCATGGTCAGATAATGGGAGTATTGCAGGTTGGAGGAGCGGAGACGATGTCGAGATAAACCATGACCGTAATGAATGGTAGAGCAGGCTCAGTGAGCGAAATGGCCTGCTGCTGGTTCTATTAATATGGTACTATCAAAGTCTGCAACTGTAATGGCATATTCATTTACGTTGGCTCTTGAGTTCTTGAATATGGACAGTCTGCCATTTCCAAACAGTTCCATCGAAGCTGCTCCATTGCCTCCAATCAGTTCGGTACCACTTTCTATACTGGGTTCTTATTAGCCAGGAAGCGGAACACAGCATTGTGTTCTGATTTTCTGAGATACAAACGAGATATGAAGTGGTAGGATCTTTGTTGGCTGTGCAGCATGGTTGTTCAGATGGTTCTGTAAATACCGTGAATGTGGTTGTCCTCATGATTAAAACCAACTTCGCATTTAGGTTACTGAAGAATTCATAATGGTTTTAAAATATCGTCAATTGCAAACTGAACTCACTGGAAAAAATATGTTTGTTTTCATGTTTTATGCGAGCTAGTGTCTCAGGGTGACTTGGATGTTGGTGCAAATAAAGTCCATTACGTCTGCTCCTGGCTTGAACAGAAAATGAACTGCAACATTCATCATGATACAGACTTTAAGAGAAATGTAACACAATGTTAGGATCCCATATGGTGCTAACACTGAACAAATCAGAACCCAGAGTGAGATCTTTCTTCTGTAGGCAAGGGATATCCCGGTTCATTTACAGTTTCCAGTTCAGGAACATATGGTTTGACTACCTTGGTATGCAATCTTCTCCACACTTGCTAATGAAGTCTGTAACTGGAATGGCTAGTTATTTAGGTCAGCCAATGTGTTCTTGAAAATGGGCCAGTCTATCTTTTCCATGATTATTAGTTTTATTTTTGAAGATTTACTGTGTCAGTTTTTCACAAAAATTATTCTTAAAAAGAAACAAATTTCGCTAGAATTAATAAATGACAAGTAGTTAAAATTACTCATTTCCCCAGAAATATCATGTACAGACCTTCAACCCCAATGAAGCGTCACTGCTATTTTCGCTTTAAGATGTCTCACTGACACAATTGGCCACACCTTCACCAGATGCTATTCTTTCTATTTCTTCCAGAGAAACAGAAATGCAGACTAACTCACAGATTCCTCACATTCCACCATCTGGCATTTGAGAACGAGTCTGACTTTCCAGTTCTGATTATCTGAGTTTAAATCTGGTTCTAGCAGTTTAGAAATTGCTTTCAAAGATCAGAGGCTTCAGGCATAGAAAGAAAACCCTGTCCTGCAGCTAATATGAAATATTTATTATGAACTGAATCTGTTCCTCACTTGTGGCTGTGTTTCATTATAAGTTGCTGACGTACAAATTTGTGAACACATCATCAAATACTCTCTTTCGTACCTTCCCAATGGCTTGACCTAAAGTGCACAATGCCCTGAATTCGAGGTCTTTAGTTCAATGTTCCAGATGAATTTCCGGCCTCCTTTTATGTGCAGCATCACATCACATTGTCCTATTGTGACCAGACCCAAAAGGCACACATCACTGGCCACCTTTCTCCACAGTCTGCATTGCTGTTGGAAGTCTTCTCCTTGCGGACAGTGGTGATGTTGTAGACTGTTAAATGACAACGTGGACTGGTGCCAACTGTTATAACTTAGGATGCAGTCTGAACGTCGAATTGTTTAGAAATAAATGGAAATCTATATATATGTGTGCATATGTAAATATATTATATGTGTTTTTAAATTCTAATTGCAATGCAATGACACAATAACTGGAGAAATCTCGATTCAAATTGTGAAATACTGTGTGTGGAATTAGAACTATTTAAACAGTGCTTCCATTTCAAATATGTAAATTTCAGATTGGCTGTTTAACTTAAATATCAGGTAGTTACACAGAGGAACACTAAATCATATCAACTCAAGTCATGTTCCATCTGGTCTATTTCCCAAGGGAATGTTTCATGATGAAATACACTTCGATTTCAATGGTGGCCACAAATATTGTGCTGATTGTACCTCAACTGGGATAGGTCTATCAGCAGAAATGAGATTGTCATCCTCTTAATGTTCTTCGCTTCAATTCTGACATGTTGGGATGGTAGTCAATTAGGAGTTGCCACAAGTGAAAGCCATCCGCCATGATTCGCAAAAACTGCAGGATTGAGCCCGCAATAATAGAAACTGAAATGGCAAAGGAATTTTCCTGAACTCATTAATGTCTTTCGAGACATTCTGCTTCCCTCTGTAGTCGTTCATATGGGTTTACTGCTGTGTTACGGTGGGAAAACGAGATGAGTTCACCAATGGCAACACCGAAACCGGCTGAGTGAGTAATATTACAGGAAGTGAGAATCTGTATTATGATTTAACATCCCTAAATGTCTGCAGAATCCAGAGAGATTAGGGGCCTCAAATATTCACGCCAGGAGAGTGTCCAACATTAAAATTGCATCCTTTAATTCGTCTGATTGACATTGATGTGATCAGGAAGAAATGTCCCAGATAGTATCAGCATTCGTTGCCAGAACAATGTCAGATTCACGTTGCACCACCGTACAGTGTGAATTTCTCAGTGATTGGTGCACATTCAGTGCATAGAGGGCGGACAAGAGCCATGCCCTTTTCAGCAGGATATATACCGACAAGAATATGGGCGTCATCTGCATGTGTGAGAGTTGATTTGATTTCATGAATTGTACTCACATGTAACTGAGTTCAGTGAAACGTTTTATTTTGTGAGCATTACAAAAACATCAGAGCTAACAAGGACTTACAGATTCAAAGCTGTTAGACAGAACAAGGTTATGTTTGTGCAACAAGTGCACAAATAAGATCCACATTAGTAAGATCAGCAGTATGTAAAGTTGGAGAAGTTTGTTCAACAGTCTCATAACAGCAAGGAAGCTGTTCGTCAACTTGTTGCTGCTTGTGTTCCAGCTTCTGTGTAGTGCTCACATGTGCACGACCAGGAGCTAAAGTCCTAAATGTTGACCAGTCAGAAGCTTACTTTGTCCTCTCATAAACTTTATCTCTCTTGCAGATTATGTAAATCTGCAGCTCTATTCTGAGCCTCTGGAAAGCTCCCCACTTCCTGAGCACAGGAACAGATCTCATGGTGCATATTGCGTAGTCCTCGTGAATTTCTCACCTGAAACCATCCCCTCAAATAGGCAAGGGTGTCATGGGAGTGGTAATAGGCGTACAAGCAGCGGAGTGCAGAACAGACAAAATGCAGGAACAGAAACAGACAGAGATGGTTGCAGACATTCGCATTCTGAAAAATGTCGCATGAATAGTCAGCCTGAAGCTGATGAACGACCTTGATGTTAGTATGAAGGGTACAAGGAAAGTATTTGAAAGAAATGTGGCGAGTTCTAACATAGATTCAAAAGGCAGTGGAAGACAATGCAGGACTTCTTCAAGCTGAAAGAGCAGGCAGGATCCTGAATCGCCAAAGGAAGTATGTGCAGAGCTTTCAGTAACGACGACACCTGATAAATAAGTACACATGTAATCGTACAAACTAACACACACACACACACACACACATATATATACACACACACACATAATTCCATCCATCAATTAATCCATCATTTGATTTTTTTTCCGACTGATCAACGAGCGAATACAAATCCTGAAATGTGGGGTGGGTCAAGTGGGGGAAAGTCTTCATTCTTCGACTCTCACTTTGGGTGATGGTTTAAGCCGATTTCACGTGTGGTACATGCTGGGCAATAACATACAGCTAGTGAGGATTTGACTATCTTCAGATTTTGAACGATTGATTCAATAGTTTCAGCGGATATTTCAGCCCATTCCTTAACTCGACTCTGATTTTCCTTTGGGTCCCAGCATAAATGAATGGATTGACACAGGAAGTCAAGAAGACAAGCATGTATCCAGTTTCTTGAAGAAGGAATGAATCTTCACTTAAATCGGATCCTGAGAAGTAAGCAACTTTAGCAACTCGGACATAGATAATCGTTATGACAAATAACAAATATAATAGGATCAAAGTACCTGAGATGGTGAAAAGTAAAACAATTGATTTTCGTAGCTTTTCTACTTCGGGATCACCATGATTCATCCTGTTGTTGTGGACCCGCAGTCTCCTGCGGACTCTGTTAGCCAATAGAATGTGTCTGACGGTCAGAATATTCAGCAGTAAAATCAGAATAAAGGGGAGACCGGGGTTTACAATGGGCCGTATCCAGTCATACACAGTCCAAGCTGGTGAAGTGTAAAATATTAATCTTAAACTGCAAAACCAAGGAATAGTGTTAACTATGTACATGGGTTCGGATACAAAAATTAAAAAGGCATTTTTTAAACAGGTCAGTGCAGACACAATTCCGATCACACGCACTGCCATCTTCTCTGTGCAATACTTTACTTTTACCTTCTGGCAACAAATAGCCACAAATCTATCAAAGGTGAAAGCCACTGTGAACCAGGCAGAGCTGTCAATAGCTGCAAAATTAAAGGCCCAGCGGAGGCTGCATACTGGGGTGATAAACAGGAAGCTGTATGGGAAATAAATCCCAGCAATCCGGTTTAATATTACAGCTGTGACTATGAGCATGAGATCCGTTATTGCCATAGCCACCAGGTAGTACGTAATACATGCAGAGAGACCGCTTCTTCTTCGGCACACGATGACAATCACTGCCAGATTAGCTGGAATAGAGACAACAAGTGAAACAGACGGACCGGCATTTAAACTGCAAGTGTGTGACACTGGGCGAAACGTCAAGTTACATATTTGACACCAAACGTAATCATACATTTTAATGATACTGCGTATATGTTTGTGATGTAATCTTGATTTTACTGCAGTGATATTCATGCATGTAAATGACAATTGAATAGACAAATGACATATATTGGAAGACTAAGAAAATAATTGTAAACTCATTGAAAATAACACAAATTCGAGTACAGAAGAAATAGTCAGATGACACCACATAATTGATGGAAATTTTAACGTGTTTTTATGTGAAAACAATCATTATGGAAACTGTCAAAACCGTGGGAAATGACTCAGTGGTGATCAAATGTGGCTGCTTCCAATGAATTGCTGTAAAATTATTCTCACTGTGCAATTTTGGCATTCAATTTATTCCGCAATACTGTCTGTTTCCTTCAGGTACTCCAATTTACCCCCACAGTCCAAGGATGTGTAAGAGAAGTAGATTGGTCATACTAAATTGCCTGTATTGTCCAAGAATATGTAGGCGGCGTAGATTGCCCATGGAAAATGTGAAGTTACAGGAATAGCTACAGGATGAGACTGGGTGGGGTGTGTCTTTGCAGACTTAATGGATAAATGGCTTCTTTCCGCATTCTTTGGATTACCTGAATCTATGAATATGTACAAACAGAATGAAGTGAATGGCAATTAAATTTGTCCAAAAATGCAGAGTATTTCGGCATCCAGAAAACCAATGAAATATTGAGATTTTCTCTCCATAACTTGAGATTATCGGGGTCAATCTGGACTATTGAGCATGACAGATATTACAGTCTAATTCTGATTTAACGACGTCTACGATGTAATGCTTGCTTGGTGGTGCGTTATGTGGTACAAAAAAACTGATCAACTTCATTCTGTTATGAATATGTGAAACAGAGACCATGCAAGAGGTATTACCAGCTTGAAAATATATTTAATGCGAAGAAACGGTATAATATATGAACAACGTGAAATAGTGTCAAATTATAAGACAAGAAGAAAATATCAGTTCAGCAGTAAGAAATTCTGAATCTACAGTGATAGTGCATGTGGAAGAGGACAGATGGGTTGGAACAGCGACAATTAGAGAGTAAGGACAGAAATATTGTGCTGCGAGCTCTGGACAAACACGAACCAGTCATTGTAAGGGACTGGTCCCAATACATATGTTTCTGTTCATCTTTCAATGCTTAATGATGCACCTTCAACAAATTCATCCGGAAACTGATTGAGATAGCTCGAAATACGATTAAAGATGACATTTAATCTATTCACCCCCATTATGAATCTACATTGCGTGGGCAACAAGGAAATGGAATGAGACCCAAATATGGAACTTCTGGTCGATGAGCAAAACTGCTACTGACAATGCTTCAAGACCCAACTGATGGAGAGAATTTTCTTGTTTGAAACATATGGTTCAGTGACAAATTTGATATTTACTGTGTCACTGTCGAAATCATTGCTGTAATACGTCTATTTTCACGCCGTGATATCATTGCACGAATTCACACATAGTTGACTTGCCAACATTAAGGGCTTTTCAATGTACATTAGATAAACACATGGATGAAAATGGTAGGTAAGACGGCCTTCAGATTTGTCCACAGGTCAGTCCCAAATCGAGGACCGAACGGCTCGTGCCACGTTATATTGTTCAATGTTCTGTGTGACAACGGATATAACATCACAGACCCACATCAGTATGTTCACTACGGTACAGTCATTCGCCACAAGGACTGTGTGAAACATACAATAGCCCTTCATTTACACAGAAATAATCATTTGTTAGGCATTTTTAGGTGCAACACTGACATCATTTGCAACACAGCTTTAATCGTGTCTGAGAGTGTATCTCCAGGAATATTGCCAATGCCACAATGGAACTGGACTTACATCAAAATACTTTAGCCTAATTCGGCAGGGGAAGGGGGCACAGACTGTTAGCAGTGGCACTGCATCGTACATTAAAAAATCATGTCACTGAGAGTGTAGCTATATCAATTCGTAATGTGCTGCAGCATGGCCTTCACTTTAATTCTGGGAGTGTCACAGATAAACGGATAAGCGAAGGCCATCAAATTATGAGATAATAACCATATAAAAGACGTGGTTGAGGGAGGAGTCGTGTTGGTAACAACATTCCAAGATATAGAATCTACAGGCGAGAGACAATGGGGTAAAAGAAGAGGAGGTGTTGCATTGTTATTTAAGTATTCAATTAGTGCAATAATGACAGATGGTACCTTCGAAGGTAATTTTGTGCTGCCTGGATACAGCATAGGAATCAAAAAAAGATCAACTACATTATCAGAAGCTTATTATAGACTTCCAAGTGTCGACAGGAAACTGCGGAGCAAAGTTTTACCCAATTCATGAAGGTGTGTAAAGATAAAATCAAAATGGGCAGTGATTGGAGAAACGTCTGAAGAAGAACATGTATCTTTACAGGGACTGGCAAGGCTGAAATAGGTGAGGCAGCATGGCTTCGTCTGAGGGAGTTCATTTGTTTCAAATTTCATCGTTTTTTTCTGAGGAGAAGACCAGGTGTGCATGTACGGGTTGTGCAGTTGATGCCGTTTTTATGGATGACAACAACGCTTTTGATAATGTCCCACATAGGAGACTTATCAAGAAGGCCAATGCACATGGGACCCCAGGTAGTTTGATCACGTATATTCAGAATTGGCTCAGTTACAGGAGACTAGTCAAAAAGTTAGGCCTCATGGGATCCAGGGAAGCAAATGGCGATGGTTGAGGATTCTTTAATGCACTGGAGGCCTGAGACTAGTCTTGTGCCACAGGGGTCAGTGGTGGGATACTTGTTCTTTGCTATTTCTGTAAATGGTCTGAATTCAATGCACAAGGCATGATTAGTAATATTGCGGATAATACAAGATTAGGAGGCATTGTTGACTGCAAGAAAGACTATCAAAAATTTCACAGTGATCTTGGTCAGATCGGGACGTGGGCTGGCAATTGGCAAATGGAAAGCAGAATATTAAAACGGCAAGTGTTGAATATTGGAAAAGCAAACCAAGGTAGAACGTATACAGTAACTGGCAGGGTCCTGGGAATAAGAGGAAGTGAGGACTGGAGATGCTGGAGATCAGAGTCAAAAGTGTGATGCTGGCAAAACTCAGATGTTCAGGCAGCATCCGAGCAGCAGAAGAGTCGATGTCTTGAGAATAAGCGCTTGAGAAAAGCATATGCTACAAGGATATATAACCTGAAATCTGAGGGAATGAAATCATCAAATTTAATAAATTATAACATAAATAGACGTGTTAAGATATTGAAAGCGGACAAACAATCTTCCGAAGACAAATACAGCAGTAAAATGAAGTGAACGTACTCAAGAAGCAGAATAATGCATTTTGAAAATGCACGACTGTTTAAAATGAATAATCGATCCAGCTAACCAGTGATTCCCACAGCGAGTAACTAACTACAATAATTGCCTGGAAGGCCAATAGCTTCAAGGACGGGATAGTAAATGGCAAACACAAGCCCTCTTCGTATTCCATGCATTTCTAAGCGAAGCTCTGACCGTGTCCAACACAACATTGAAAACCTGACAAATATATACAAGTTTTCAGGCACCAGGGAGCTAATTAAACTGTTTTGTTTTCACAGTAACCAATTAACTGTAAGGAAAGAGGTGGCATCAACTGTTGCCCAGCTAGTCCTTATGTTTTGACGGAATAGAACCTGCCGTTTGTTTTTCCTGTGGAATCGGAGATGTTTCTAAAATAAAATGTATGACATAATACAGTTTGTATTTCCTTGTTTTATGAAAAATGAACTAGATGTTTCGATACTGGAGCCAGACGAAATCAATTGGATTAACCACTGACTTCAATGCAGAATGCACCATTTCTCTTGAAGAATGCAAGGAAGTTCTCGCACACTGCTCTCAGAGAATGTGATCACCAATCTGGCACAATATGCTCCTGAATGTCTGTGTGAGTAACGTAGATATTTGGAGAAGCACTGAGAGTGTCAAGAGCGCAGAATGCACTCTGTCTGGGAGATTTCAGTGTTTGTCATGATGAGTGGTCCAGCAGCAGCATTAATATTGAACTAGTTGGGTCCTAGCTTACATGGTGCAAGACTGATTCGCGGCTTGTGGGAGTGAAACAAGCGGCGGGAAATGCATATTCAGACCCACTCTTGCCAGCTGAAAATGCATTTCTCATAACAGTATTGGTAAGTGTGACCACCGCACAATCCTTGTGAAGGCGAAGTTGTGCCTTCACATTGAGAATGTTTTCCATGGTGTTGTTTGATACTATCGTCGTTCTAGATTGGACAAGACATGAACAGATTCAGGAACTCAATTCTGCACTGTGAGCATTAATAGCGGTAGCATTGCAGTCCAGCGCCATCTTCAAAATCATGGCACAACATATCCCCAATCAACCATTACAATTCAGTCCAGTTCAATGGAGACTGCACGAGGACACTTCAGGAGCAGCAGCAAGAATGCATAACAATGAGGTGTCTACTTGGTTCAGCTGCCGAGCAAGACATTTGGTCAACATGGACCAGTTTGGGCCAAACAGCCTCTTCCCGAGGATTCTATGACACATTGCCTCCATGACCACTTGACTATGAAAGTAGCACCAGCAGGAAATGACAGTTACACTAAAATAAGCCTTCAACCAGCAATCTAAACACTGCAGTGCAGCCACATCCAGTAATGAATGGCGGTGGACATCTCGAGGAAGACGCTCACCATTATTCCCGTCCTCAATGACGAAGGAGGATAACACATCAGTACTAAAAAATAAACCTGAAGCTTTCACAGCCACATTCAGCCAGATAAACAAAGTAGATGACCGATCTTCCCATTCCCCAGTGCTCGCCAGTAACTTCATGGCACTCCACGTGGTATCAAGAAACGATTGGAGGCACTAGATAATGCAAAGGCTATGAAAGTGACAGCATCCGACAATACTACTGAAGTCATGCACTCCCAAACGTGGTGGTCTCTGAGACAAGCACTTGCATTGCAGTTACAACACTGACTCATACCTGCCAGTGGGAAAATTTATTCAGGTATGCCCTGTGCAGATAAAGCAGGAGAAATTCAATAATGACAATCACATGACCAATAAACCACAGGAAACAATAAAGTAATGGAAGGTGTCATCAACAGTAGCAAAAAACATAAGCCGCACCTGCTCCGCAATAACATGCAGTTTGATTTGCACCAGGGCCACTTTGTTCCTTTCCTCATTACAGCCTTGGTTCAACCATAGACAAAAACACTAAATTCCAAGGATGAGGCAAAAGTCATAGCGCTTGATATCAAGGCCTCATTCGTTAAAGTGTCTTCAAGAAACCCGAGCAAAATGGCAATCAGTGTGCATCAGTGAGATCCTGCTGATAATGGTGGTGTAATCAGTGATCTTGCAGATGCGGGTAGCACAGAATGAGACCACACCGTCCTTAGAATTGAGGCAGCGGAGCAAAGGGCTGAGTGCAGCCTTGTGGGATGCCGATGTTGAGGATCATTGTGCAGGAAGTGTCGGTTCCCATTCCCACTGTTTACTGTCTGTGCTCAGGAAATCAAGGATCCAGTTGCAGAGAGTGGAGGACAGACCTTTGTGCGAGAGGGTGGAGAATAGTTTCGTTGAAATTATGGTGTTTAATTCGGAACTTTAGTCAATAGGTAGGAGACTACTGTAGGTATCCTTGTTATCCAGACATGAATGTAGGGCCGGGGGATAGCAACAGTTGATTGGAACTGTTGCAATGGTAGGTTATTTACAAGGGATTAAGGCAACACATTCTCCCCGTGTCTGCGTGGGTTTCCTCTGGGTGCTCCGTTTTCTTCCCACAGTCCAAAGATGTACAGGTTAAGTGAATTGGCTGTGCTAAATTGTCCATGGAGTTAGGTGAAGCGGTAAATGTAGGGGGGTGGGTTACTCTTCCGAGGGTCGGTGTGGACTTGCTAGGCCAAAGGGCCTGTTTTCACACAGTAAATAATGTAATCTAATCTCAATAATGTTCAGGATATGTTAGGAAGTAAGGACCACAATTCAATTGTTAACACTGCAACGGTAGTGTTGAGCAAACCTATGGTTCTAAAAATAGACAGGTCCCCTGATCCTGATGGAATACCTATCAGGGTATTGAAAAGAAATGGCATGAGTAGATGTGTTATTCATAACTTACGAAATTTAACTTGACTATGGTCATGTCCCAGTGGACTGGAAGACAGCGAATGTCTTGCTGCTGTTTAAAAAGGGGTGTAGGCAAAAGGCTTGTAATGATCGGTCAGTCAGCGTAAACTCTGTAGTTGGGAAAATGCTGCTGTTTATCATTAAAGGGGGAATACTGTGACATCTGGAAGGGAAGAGTTCCATCAGGCAGGAGCAACATGGATTCAGGAAGGGAAGGTCGAGTTTGACAAATACACTTTCGAGGATTTAACAAGTGCGGTGGATGGAGGGAAACAGGTCGATATAGTATACTAGGTTGTCCAGAAGACGCTCCACAAGGTTCTACATAGAAGGCTCATCCATAAATTAAGAATGCATGGAGTTGTGGCGACAGCACTAGAATGGATAGAGAACTGGTTAACCAATAGAAAGTAGAGAGTTTGAAGAAATGGGTGTTTCTCTGGTTGGAGATCAATGGTGAGCAGGGTGATGCAGGGGTTGGTGTTGGGCCCGCAACTGTTCGTGGAATATATAAATGATTGAGATGAGGACCCCGAGTGTAATGTATCCAAGTTTGCTGATGAAACTTAATTGAATGGAAAAGCAAACTGCGCAGAGAGATTTAGGCAGGTTAAGTGAGTGGACAAGGGAGTACAATGTTGTTAAATGTGAGGTTGTCCACTTTGGAAGTAAAAGTAGCAGGTAAAGGTAATATTTAAATTGTGAAAGGTTGCTACATGCTGCTCGGCAAAGGAACTCAGTAATGATCGTAAAAGAATCGCGAAAAGTTGTTTTACAGGGGCAGCAGGTGATCAGGAAAGCAAAAGGACCATTGGTTTCCATTGCTGGAGAGATTCAACAATCAATGAACTGCAACACTGAGCATGACACAAACTTTGACAGAAATGTAACACAATATTATTATCTCATATGGTGCTAACACTGAACAAAACGGATCCCAGAGTAAAATCTTACTTGACTAGGCTGGGGATATCCCGGTTCATTCACGTTTTCCAGTTGACTTTTTGGCACGCAATCTTTTCCACACTTGCTAATGACATCTGTAACTGGAGTGGCATAGATATTTCAGTCAGCCATCGTGTTATTAAATATGGGCCAGTCTCCATGATTGCCAGTTTTATTTTTGAAGTTTTACTGTGTCAGTATTTCAATACAGTTAATCCCAAAATTAAACAAATTTGTCGAGATTTAAATACATCAAATTGCAAAAATTACTCATTTCCCCTGAAATATCATGTGCAGCCCATCAACCCCAATGACGTATCATTGCTTCATTCGCATTAAAATGTCTTACTGAAACAATTGGCCACACATTCGCCAGATGCTATTCTTTCTATTTCTTCCAAAGAAACATGAATGCATAATAATTCGCACACGTCTCACATTCCATTGTCTGACATTTGAGAATGAGTCAGACTTTTCAGGTCTGATAATCTGAATTTAAATCCAGTTCTTGCAGCTCAGAAATTCCCTTCACAGATAAAAGCCTTACAACAAAGAAAGAAAAACGTGTCCTTTCGCAAATATAAAATATTACTTCTGAACTGAGCCTGTTCTTCACTTGTGGCGATATCTCATGATAACGTTGCACACGTTAAAATCTGTGAACACATCATCAAGTATTCGCTTCTTCACCTTCCTAGTGACTGGACTTAAATTGCACAGTCCCCTAAGATTGAGGTCTTCAGTTAAATGCTGCAGATGAATTTCCGGGTTCCTGTTATGTGCAGCATCATATCACACTGCCCTATTGTGAACAGACCCAAAAGGCACAAATCACTGGCCACCTTTCTCCACAGTCTGCATTGCTTTTGAAAGTCTTCTCTTTGCAGACAGTGATGCATTCGTTGACTGTTACTTGACAAAGTCGACTCATGCCAACGTTTAGAACTTATGGCGACGTCTGAACGTCGATATGTTTTAAAATAAATGGAGAACTATGTGGATGTGTGTGTCTGCGTGTGTATACATCTCTAATTGTAATTCAATGACACAAAAACTGGAGAAACTTACTTTCAATCAGTGCAATTACTCTGTATGGAACTAGAACTGTGCACTTAACGCTTCCATTTCAAGTCTCTTGCATTTCAGATTGGCAGTTCAATTTAAATGTCAGGAAGTTACACAGCAGAACACTAAATAATATCAGCTTAAATAATGAACAATCTTGTCAATTGTCCTTTCGGAAGAGAATGTTTCATAATGAAATACACCGAGATTTCAATGGTTGCCAAAACAATTGCGATGATTGTACCCTGTACGCTAATTGAGAGCATATCTATAGAAGCAGAAATGAGATTGTACTCTGTACGCTAATTAAGGGCATATCTATTGAAGCAGAAATGAGATTACCGTCTTCTTAATGTTCTTCACTTAAATTCTGACATGTTGGGACAGTAGTCAATTAGGAGTTGCCGCAAGTTAAAGACAACTGCCATAATGTGCAAAAACTGCTGCATTGACCTCGCAACAAAAGAAACTGGAATGGCAAATGGATTTTGCCTGAACTCATTGATGTGTGTTGAGACATTCTGCTTCCCGCTGTCGTGGTTCATACTGCTTTACTGCTCTGTTACAGTGGGCAAACTGTGTTATGATTCCACATCCCGAAATATGTTCAGAATTCAAAGAGAGCTCGGGGCCACAAACATTCAGGCCAGGAGAGTGTACAATATTAAATTTGCAGCCTTTATTTCAACTGAATGGTATTGATGTGATCAGCAAGAAATGTCCCAGGTAGTATCACCATTCATTGCCAGAACAATGTCAGATTCACGTTACACCACAGTACAGTGTGAATTTCTCAGTGATTGTTGGAGAATCAGTGCAGAGAGGACGGGCAAGGGCCATGCCTTTTACAGAATGACGTCTGCCTACAAGAACATGGACGTCACGTGCCTGTGAGAGTGTTGATTTGATTTCATTAATTGTTGTCACATGTACCTGAGTACAATATAAATTTTTGTATTGTGATCACTGCAAGAAGATCAGACTTGACAAGGACATAAAGATTATAAGCTGTTCAGACAGAACAAGATTATGTTTGTGCAGGAGTTGCACGAATAAGGTCCACATTAGTAAGATCAATGGTATTTGAATTTGGAGAGTGTTCAGCTGTATAAAAACAGCAAGGAAGTTGTTCATCAACCTGTTGCTGCCTGTTTTTGTGTGTGTTTTTGTTGAACGTTTGTGTTTATGGTCATGTGTGTTCAATATGTGCTTTGGAGGAAATGATCTACCAGCTGGGGAAGAGAGCTCAAATGGAGAGTGAATGGGCAAGGGCAGGAGGCAGTATGTTCACTCCCAAATCTGTGAATGTAATGGCCCTACGGTGGGAAGGAAAGGAGGTAGACAATTTACTAATGATGCTACGCAAGTGACGTCAGCTTAGAGGTAATTACCGAATGGAGAGGCTTGAGAGACAAGCTGTGCGTCAAAAGGTATATTGCTCACTTATGCACGACCAGCAGCTAATGACCTAAATGATGACCAGTCAGAAACGTCTTTTGTCCTCTCGTCATTTTTCTCTCTCTCTTGTAGATCATGTAAATCTGCAGCTCGATTCTGAGTCCCTGGAACGTTCCTCCACTTTAAAAGACCAAAAGGCCTCTTGGTACATATTTGATAACACTCATAATGTTTCCACCAGTAAATATATTCTCAAGTAGGCAAGTGTGCCGTGGAAGTGTTAATAGGCATGCAAGCAGATGAGTTCAGAACAGATAAAATGCAGGAGCAGAAACAGACAGTGATGGCTCCGGCCATTCACATTCTGAAAAAAAATAGAAGAACGTCGGGAATAGTTAGTCTGAAGCTGATATTAGCTTGAAGTTAGCATGAATGCTACAGAGGAATGTATTGGAAAGAAATATGGAGAATTTTGACTTAGATTCAAAAGGAATGCGAAGATGATGCCAGGATTCTGATTCGAAAAGGGAAGTGAGTGCAGTGTTTTTCAGTCACGTCCACAACCTATGAATGAATACGTGCTTTAACATACAAACCAATAAATATATGTGCATATATAAATAATTCCATCCATCAATTAATCCATCATTTGCTTTTGTCGGATTCATCAACATCTGAATACAAATCCTGGACTGTGGGGGTGCAATGTCCTCTGTTCATTCATCAACTTTCACTTTGGATGAATGTTTAAGCAGAGTGAACTTGTGGTAACAAATATAACAAGATAAAAGTGACTGAGATGGTGAAAAGTAAAACAATTGATTTTCTTCGCTTTTCCATTTCGGGATCACCATGATTCATCCTGTTCTTGTGGACCCGCAGTCTCCTGCGGACTCTGTTAGCCAATAGAATGCGTCTGACGGTCAGAATATTCAGCAGTAAAATCAGAATAAAGGGGAGACAAAGGTTTACAATGGGTCCAGTCATACACAGTCCAAGCTGGTGAAGTGTAAACTATTAATCTTACACTGCAAAACCAAGGTATAGTGTTAACTATGCACATAGGTTCGAATACAAAACACAAAAAGGCATTTTTTTAAACAGGTCAGTGCAGATATAATTCCGATTACACGCACTGATACCTTCTCTGTGCAATATTTTGTTTTTAGCTTCTGGCAACAAATAGCCACAAATCTACCAAAGGTGAAAGCCACTGTGAACCAGTCAGAGCTGGCAATAGCTGCAAAATTAAAGACCAAGCGAAGGCTGCATACTGGAGTGATAAACAGGAAGCTGTAGGGGAAATAAATCCCAGCAATCCGGTTTAATATTACAGCTGTGATGAGGAGCATCAGATCTGTTATTGCCATGGACACCAGGTAGTAGGTAATGCATGCCGAGAGACCACATCTCCTTCTACACAGGATGATAATCACTGCCAGGTTAGCTGGAATAGATAGAGCAAGAGAGAGAGACTGTCTGACATTTAGAATGTATGTGAGACACTGTGCAAAACGTCAAGTTGCATATTTGACTCCAAATAAAAGTATATACTTTTTACTAACACAGTGTATATTTTTATGATGAGATCTTGATTTTTACAGCAGTGATATTAATGTGTGTCAATGACAATCGAGTCGACATAGACATATATTGGAAGACACAGAAAAAAATACACTCATTGAAAGAAACACAAACTAAAATGCAGAAGACATTATGCAGTGACATCACATAAGCGATGATAATTTTAAAGTGTTTATATATCAAAACATTCAATATGGAGATTATAAAACCCGTGGGCAATGTCTCAGTGATGATCAAATATGGCTCCTTCGGATTAATTGATGTGAAATTGTTCACTTTGGCCAACATTGGCATTCAGTTTACTCAGCAATACTGTGGGCTTCCACCACTTTACTCCCACAGTCCAAGGATGTGCACGAGAAGTGGATTAGCCATTCTAAATTGCCTGTATTGTCCATGAATACGCAGGCGAGGTGGATTACGTTTGGTAAAAGTAAAGCTACAGGAATAGGTACTGGAATGGTCTGGTGCCATGGTCTGTGCGGAATTCATGAGTAAATTGTTACTTTTCGCACTGTGTCGAATGTCTGATGCTATGAATACGTTCAAACAGAATGAAGTGAATGGCAATTAAATTTTCCTCATAATGCAGAGAATATCAGCATCTAGAAACGAAGAAAACACTGAAATCTTCTCCGAATTACTTGAGATTTTTGGTGTCAATGTGGACCATTGGACATGACAGATATTGCAGTCTAATTCAGATATATTGACGTCAACAATGTAATGCTTGCTTGGTGGGGCATTATGTGATACAAATAACTAATCAACGTCATTCTGTTATGAATAATTAAAACAGAGGCCATGCAAGAGGTACTACCAGCTGTAAAACATACTTAATGCAGGGAAACGGTAGAAGACATGATCAATGTGAAATAATTTCCAATTCCAGGACGAGAAGGAAATCTCAATTCAGAGTAGGACATCCAGAATCTTCCTTGATAGTGCATGTGGAAGGGGAGAGATGAGTTGAAAGAGTGACTATTATAGATGAGGACAGATATATCGCCCTGTGAGGTCTGGACAAGCACGAACCAGTCAGTGGTATGTATATATTACATATATATCTGTCCACCTATTAATGATGCACCTTCAACAAATTCATACCGAAACTGATTGAGATAGCTGGAAATAAGATGAAAGATGACAGTGAACCTATTCATCTACATTGTGAATGTACATTGCGTGGGCCACAAAAAAAAAATTGAATGAGATGCAAATTTGGAACTTCTTGACAATGAGCAAAAATGCTACTCACAATGGTTCAAGAACAGTCAGATGAAGACAATTTTCTTGTTTCAAACAAACGTACCAACGTTAAACCTGATATTTACAGTGCTACTATCGTAACCAATGCTGTAATATATCTATCGTCAAACCCTGACATTGTCGCAATACTTAACCCACAGTGAAGTCATAGACTCGCCAACATTAAGGGCATTTAAATCGGCATTGGATAAACTTATGGATGAAAATGGAATTGTGTTGGTTAGTTGGCCTTCAGACAGGTTCCACAGGTCAGTTCAACATCGAGGACTGAAGGTCTGGTACAACGTTGTATTGTTCAATACTCTATGTGACAATGGAAATAGCACTTTGAGTTCACATCAGCATGCTAATTGTGGTACAGTCATTCGCCGCGTGGACTGCGTGAAAAATACTGTCGCCTTTCATTTACACAGAAATAAAAATTTGGTAGGCACTTTTAGTTGCAACACTGACATCATTTGCATCAGTTTTTAATGATGTACGAGAATTTATCTACAGGAACATTGTCAAGGCCAAAATGGAACTGGGTTTCCATCATAATAATTTAGCCGCATTCGGCGGGGGAGAGGCCACTGACTGTTTGCAGAATAAGGGCACCTCATCGTTTGGTAAAAAAAAAATCAAGTGAATGAGAGTGCAACTTTGTCAATTTTCAAGGGGCTCAGGCATGGCTAGTGGGCTTTTGCTTTAATTCTGAGAGTATCACAGATAAACAGATGAACTAAAGTCATGAAAGTCTGAGATAGTAACCATCCCAACTACGTGGTTAAGGGATTGGCAGGATTGATAGCCCAACATTCCAGGATATAAAATCTCCAGGCGACATACAAGGGGGGAAAAGAGGAGGAGGTTTTGCAGTACTATTTAAGCTGACAATTCCTGCAATAGCGAGAGATGACATTATCGAGACTGAATTGTTGATTTCTGGATTCAGCATAGAAATGAAAAAGCGTCATCTGCATTGTGACATGTTTATTATAGACTTCGGAGGGAGGAGAACATTTGTGCCCAATACATGGAGGTGTGTAAAACTAAAACTAAAAGGGGCAGTGATTTCAACATTCCCATCTTCAACAGCTGCGACACAATGTCAAGGAATTGGATGGAGTGGATTTCTTGAAATGAGTCGACAAGATGTTTCAGAGCAATATGCACAGAGTACAACAAGGTACAAAATTGTTTTCGTCCTAATTCTTGGGAATGAAGCCAGGCAGCTAATGCAGGTGGTAATGTGGGAGTGGTGGATGCTCGCATTTTCATGACACCGATCAAAGCATGGTAAAAAGTAAGCTTCTTCCGAGCAAAAACAGACAGTTAAGTTTAAATTTGATCAAGTAGATTCAAAACTGGATCATTTCCAGGAGACTAGTCTGCAAGGTTAGGTCACGTGCAATCCAATGAGAGCAAGATGGTTGGAATCAAAGTTGGCTCGATAGAGGGACGTAGCGAGGATAGTTGTGGACTTCAGGCCTGTGACTAAAGTTGTGCCAAAGGGATAGGTGCTGTGCTATTTGTTATTTCTTACTTCCATAAATGAACTGTATGTGAATGCAGTAGGCATGATCAGTAAGTTTATAGATGATGCAAAATTAGGAGGTATTGCTGATAGCGAGGAAGGTCATTATAAATTACAGAGGGATCTTGGTCAGATGTAGAAGTGAGAAGACGATTGGCAAATGGAATTCAGTACAGAGAAACGTGAGGTGTTGCACTCTGGAAAGTCAAACCACGGCAGAACTTGTACAGAAAACGGCCAGTTCCTGAATAGAAGGAGAAAGTGAGTACTGCAGATGCTGGAGATCCAAAGGTGTGGTACTTGAATAGCACAGCTGGTCAGGCAGCATCCGAGGAGCGGGAGAGTCAACGTTTTGAGAAAATGCATTCCTGATGACGAACTGATGCTCGAAACGCCGACTATCCTGCACCTCTAATGCTGCCTGACTGGCTGTGCTTTCCCAGTACGACAGATCCTGAGGAGTGTTGTCGACCTGAGGTGTACATGTACATTGTTCGGAGGAAACAAAGTTGTGAAAAGGGATGTAGCGTGCTGGTCTTCATCAGTCAATGCTTTGAGTAAAGGAAATGGAACACTATGTTACTGTTGTCTCAGTTATTTGTGAGGTGGAACTTAGAGTATGTTATCCATGTTATACAAAAGACATTGTTAGATCTAAATATGTTACAAGACTCTACACTCTTAGTTCAGAGAAAATGAAATCATCAAATTGAATGAATTATAGGTGCATTAAGACATTGAAATCATTTTTAAAAAAATTCCAAACTCAAACACATCAGCCAAATGAAGTAAATCTACTCACGAAGTGAAATAATACATCACATGAAACAGGACAAAGAGTAAAGACTCTTTGAAGATGGATGACGGTTAAAGTGGGAGAATAGGTGCAGCTGACCAGTGATTCCCGCAGCGAGTAACTAACCACAATAGTTACTGGAAGTCTGGTTGAAGATTTGTAGCACGAAACGACACGACCAGCTATCCCTAGTAGCCATACACTCAGACAACCAGGAACATGAATTTGACTGGGAAAACACTACCATCATAGGACAAGCCAGACAGAGAACAGCCAGGGAATTCCTAGAGGCATGGCATTCATCCACAAACTCCATTAACAGACACATGGACCTGGACCCCATATACAAACCACTACAGCTGAAACTGACACCCGGAAACGGCAAGAACATCCATCAACAGACACATCGACCTGGACCCCACATACAAACTACTACAGCTGAAACTGACACCCGGAAGCGGCAAGAACAAACCACTATAAATACCGGAAGAAACATCAAAGCAGCGCTTCACAGGAGGCTCCAATAGCACTGATGATGTTCCCTAGCCAGGGAACGAAACGTTTGCAGCAAAAACTTCCAGCTCGGCGAACAGAACCACAACAATTACTGGAAGGCCAATAGCTGCAAGGACGGGATTGTAAATGGCAAACACCAACCCTCTTGGTATTCCATGCATTTCTAAGAGAAGCTCTGACCGTCTCCGACACAACATTGAAAACCTGGCAAATTTATGCACGGTTTCAGCCTCCAGGGAGCTAATTAAACTGGTTTGTTTCCACAGTAACCAATTTACTGTAAGGAAAGAGGTTGCATCAAATGTTGCTCAGCTGGTCCTTATGTTTTGATAGAATAGGTTTTTTTTCATAGAACCAGGCATGTGTCTAAAACAATGTCCGGCATAATCCAGTTAGTGTTTCGTTTTCTTTGAAAAACGAGCTAGTTGTTTCGATACTGGAAACAGACCAAATCAATGGGATTAACCCCTGACTTCAGTCAGAAACGCACATTTTTCTTGAAAAACGCAAGCAAGTTCAAGTAGACAGCTCTCAGAGTGTGTGATCAACAATCAGGCACAATGTGTTTCTAACTCTCTGTGAGAATAGCTTAGACGCTTGGAGAAGCACTGAGGGTGGCAAGGGCACAGAATGCACTCTGGCCAGGGATTTCAGTGTTTGACATGAAGAGTGACTCAGCAGCAACAGCATTCAGATCGAACTGGTTGTTTCATAATGTCCATGATTGCTAAACTAGTTTCTGACTAGTGGAGAGTGAACCAACCAGAGGGGAATACATATTCGACCTCATCCTTGCCAGCTGCAGTTGCATTTGGCATGACAGTATCAGTAAGAGTGACCACTGCACAGTCCTTGTGAAGCGAAGGTAGTGTCTTCAAATTGAGAATGCTCTCCATGGTGTTGTGAAATACCATCACCATACTAAATGAAACAAGATTTATACAGATCCACCAACACAATTCTGGGCACCAGGAGGCGCTATGAGCATCAATAGCAGTAGAATGGCACTCCAGCGCAATTTTCAACCTCATCGCACGTCATGTACCCCAATCAACCTTTGCAATTAAATCCAGTTCAATGGAGAGAGCAGGAGGGCACACCAGGAGCAGCATCAAAAATATATAACAATGAGGTGTCTCCTTGGTTAAGCTACCAAATACGACATGTTGGTCAGAATGGACCAGTTTTTGCCAAAGGGCCTTTTCCCGTGCTGTAGGACTCCATGAATCTATGACTACATGATCACTACTTGTACATGAAAGCAGCATCAGCAGCAAGTGATAGTCAGAACGAAACAAGCTGACAACCAGTAATCTAAACTCTGCCATTTCATTCACCTCTGGGGGAATGGAGGCAGTGTTGAGCTTTTTTAACAGTAGCATCAAACTGGGTTGACCAGGACAGATTATTGGTGATCAGCACTTCTCAGGACTCGACCATCTCCACCTCAGCACTATTGATGCATATAGCCCCTTGCCCCCTCCCCGCACACCCACCCCAAAGGCCCCAATGACCAGTGCTTTAGTATTGCAGACATTCAGGGACCGATTGGTATTTTTACACAATGTGTGCAAGCACTCTATCTTTTACCTGTATTCTTTCTCACCTTTGTTCGAGATCTTGCTTATAATGGCGGTATCATCAGTGATCTTGTAGATGGGGCTACACAGAATGTGGCCACACAGTCATTAGTACAGAGGCCGCAGAGCGAAGAGAGTGGAGTGTATTTGAAGATTATAGTGCGGAAAGTGTGGGTGCCAATTCTCACTGATTGCTATCTGTTGTCAGGAAGTCAAGGATCCAGTTATAGAGGACGGAATAGAGGTCTCAAAGTCTGGAGAGCAGTTTCGTTGGAATTATGGCGTTGAAGGCAGTAATTTAAGTCAATAGGTGAGATATTGTGTTAGCTACCCTTGTTATTCAGGAATGAGTGCAGTTACCGGTAGATGGCATCTATCAGGTGGATCTGTTGTCATGGTAGGTGACTTGCAAGGGATAAAGATAGTCTGGGAGGCTAAAGTTGATGAGAGCCTTGACTAAACCCTTGTAGCACTTTATAATAATGGAGGTCAGCGGCACTGGGCAGTAGTTACTGGGAACACTGAAGAAGATTTCTGCGACACCTGGATGATGGCGATGTTCTTGAAGCAGGTGAGGTCTTCAAATCATAATAAGGAGAGGTTAGTAATATCAGCAAATATGCCCTTCAGCTGGTACACACAGGATCTGAATGCATGGCCAGAGACCCCACCTGGGACCATCGCTTTAGTTGGGTTCACTTTCAAAATACCCTCCCTGTGTCTGCTGTGGGGACTGGTGGAACAGGTATGTCGAAGTCTCTGGGACACGGGGACATCATTTGAATGACCTACTGAGCATAACATGCGTTTGCCGCATTAGGCAGGGATGTGTTTTGTCTGATATTCCGTTCCATTCTGCTCTGCAGCTCATTTGGTCCCACAAGCCTTCCCACAGACGGTAGGAGTCCACGCCGTTAGTTTGGGTCACTAATGTAGTCAGGTATTGCCACTTGACATGTCCATTGGCCCGTTTGAGGATTTCTTATGAAAGGTCATGATCATCACATTTGAAAACCTCACAACCAGACTTCAGGAGTGAAGAGATCTCCCCGTTCATCCATTGTGTCCAGTTGAGCAACATACAGGTTAAAATCTTTGGCACTCACCCTTTTCCACACTTGTTAATGCCAAAGAATAATGTTGAGGATATGTCAGGAGGTGAGTACCACAAGTCAGTTGTTAACACTACAGCGATAGTGTTCAGCAAACCTGAGGACCTAAAGGTAAATAGGTTCCCTTGTCCTCATGCAATGCATCACAGGTTACAGAAAGAAATGGTGGAAGTTATAGTAGATGCATCAGTGATAAATTATGAAATATCACTGGACTCCGGGCAGTCCCAGTGGACTGGAAGACAGCGAATGTCGCCGTGTTGTTTAAAAAAGGGTGTAGGCATGAGGCTGGTAACTATCGGAGAAAGTGAGGACTGAAGATGCTGGAGATCAGAGCTGAAAATGTGTTGCTGTAAAAGCACAGCAGATCAGACAGCATCCAAGGAGCAGGAGAATCCGGTTTCGTGCATGGCAGCCAATCTTTGATTCCTGAAGAAGGGCTCATGCCCGAAACCTGATTCTCTTGCTCGTTGGATGCTGCCTGGCCTGTTGTGCTTTTCCAGCAACACGTTTTTCAGCGCTGGTAACTATCGGCCAATCAGTTTTACATCTATAATCGAGAAAATGAAGATGGTCATCATTGAAGAAGAAAAAGTGAGTTGTCTGGTTAGAGAGAGTTGCATCAGGTACGAGCAGCATAGATACTGGAAAGGGTGATCGTGTTTGACAAATTCACTGTAGTTCTTCGAGAATGTGACAAGCGGGGTGGATGGAGGGGAACAGGTGGATGTTGTATACTAGGATTTCCAGAAGGCGTTCTGGAAGGTATCATATCAAAGAATCATCTATTAGATAAGAACGCATGGAGTTGTAAGGAATTGCTCGAATGTATAGAGGACTGATTAATCAATAGAAAGCAGAGAGTGGGGATAAATGGATCTTTCTCTGGTTGAAGATCAGTGGTGACCAGGGTGCAACAGGGGTCAGTGTTGGCCCAGCAACTGTTGATGCCAAATATAAATGGTTTGGAAGAGGAAACAGAGTATAGCCTGTCCAGGTTTGCTGGTGACACTAAATGGAGTGGAAATACAAACTGCGCAGAGAGATTTAGAGAGTTTAAGGGAGTGTGTAAGGGTCAGGCAGATGTAATTAAAAAGTAAATGGGAGTGTGCACGCTGTGGAAGTAAAAATAGTAGGTCAGAATATTATTGAAATGGTGAAAGGTAGCAGCATGCTGCTGTTCAGAGTGACTTGGGAATGGGCTGTACATGAATTGCTAAAAGTTGATTTGCAGGTGCAACAGGTAATCAGGAAGGCAAACGGGATATTGGCTTTCATTGACAGAGGGATTGACTTTAAGAGCAGGGAGGATCTGCTGCAATTGCACAAGGTGATGGTGTGGCCACACCTGGTGTATTGTGCGAATTTTTTCGGTTCCTTACTTGAGGAAGAATATAATGATTTTGGAGGCGGTACAGAGGAGGTTCTCCAGGTTGATTCCAGAGATGAGGGAGTTACCCTTTGAGGAGAACATTTTGCATCAATATTTACTGTGGAAAAGGATATGGAAAATAAAGAATCTTGGTAAATAGATGGTTACGTCTTGAAAAATGTCCATATTTCAGAGGAGGAACTGCTGGATATCTTGAATCGCATGAAAGTGGATGAATAACCACGACCTGATCAGGTACACCCTTGGAATCAGTGGGAACCTAGCGAAGTGATTGTTGGGCCTGTTATTGAGATATTTGTATCATCGATAGTCTCAGCTGAGGCTCCAGAAGACTGGAGGTTGTCTAATGTGGTGCCAATGTTTAAGAAATGTCGTCACGACAAGCCAGGGAACCACAGACCAGTGAGCCTGACGTCAGTGGTGGGCCAGCTGTTGGAGGGAATCCTGAGGGACAGGATGTGCATGTATTTGTAAAGGCAAGGACTAATTAGGCTGGTCAAGATGGTTTTGGGCGTGGGAAATCATGTCTCACAAACTTGATTGAGTTTTCTGAAGAAGTAACAAAGATGATTGATGAGGGCAGAGCAGTAGATGTGATCTATATGGAATTCAGTAAAGCGTTCGACAAGGTTCCCCATGGGAGACTGGTTAGCAAGGTTTGATCTCATGGAATATACGGACAATTAGCCAGTCAGATGCAGAACTGGCTTAATCGTAGAAGGCAGAGGGTGGTGGTGGAAGGTTGTTTTTCAGAGTGGAGGCCTGTGATCAGTGGATAGCCACAAGGATCGGTGCTGGGTCCACTACTTTTCATTATTTATGTAAATGATTTGGATGTGTGCATAAGAGGTAGAGTTAGTAAGTCTGCAGATAACACCAAAATTGGAAGTGTTAGCGAAGAAAAATACCTCAGATGACAACGGGATCTTGATCGGGTGGGCCAATGGGCTGAGAATTTGCAGATGGAGTTTTATTTAGATAAATTTGAGGTGCTGCACTTTGGGAAAGCAAATCTTAGCAGGACTTAATGGTAAGATCCTGCGGAGCGCTGCTGAACAAAGAGACCTTGGAGTGCAGGTTCATAGCTTCTTGAAAGTGAAGTCGCAGGTCGATCAGATAGTGAAGAAGGTGTTTGTTATGCTTTCTTTTATCGGTCAGAGTATTGAGTAAAAGAGTTGCGAGGTCATGTTGCGGCTGTCTAGGACACTGGTGAGGCCACTTGAGGAATATTGCTTGCAATTCTGTTCTCTTTAGATCCTTCCTGGCTACCTTATAACTCTCAATCGCCCCAATTGAACCTTCACGCCTCATCTTTACATAGGCCGCCCTCTTCCCTTTAACAAGGGATTCCAATTCCTTACTAAACCACGGCTCCCTCACACGACCCTTTCCTCCCTGCCTGACAGGTACATACTTATCAAGGACACTCAGTAGTTGCTCCTTGAACAAGCTCCACATATAGATTGCACCCTTCCCTTGAAGCCGACTTTTCCAAGCCACACATCCTAAGTCATGCCTCACTACATAATTTCCCTGCCCCCAGCTATAACTCTTGCCCTGTAGTGCGCACTTATCCCTCTCCATCACTAGAGTAAAAGTCACCGAATTGTGGTCACTGTCCCCAAAGTGCACACCTACCTCCAATTCTAACACCTGGCCTGGTTCGTTACCCAGAACCAAATCCAGTATGGCCTCACCTCTTGTTGGCCTGTCTACATATTGTGTCAGGAAACCCTCCTGCACACATTGGACAAACACCGACCCATCTAACACACTCGAACTATGGCTTTCCCAGTCAATATCTGGAAAGTTATAGTCCCCCATAACAACCACCCTATTACTTTCACTCTTCTCCTGAATCATCCTCGCAATCTTTTCTTCTACATCTCTAGGACTATTAAGTGACCTCACCTTTCCTACTTCTAAGCTCAGCCCAAACTACCTCAGATGGCGAGTCTTCATCCATCGTCCTTTCCACTGCTGTAATACTACCTTTGACAAGCAATGCCACACCTCCCCCTTTTTTAACCCCACCTCTGACCCTACTAAAACATTTAGTCTGATACTTGGTAGTGTGGATGAGCAGAGGGATCTTGTGTCCATGTACACAGATCTCTGAAAGTTGCCACCCAGGTAAA
This sequence comes from Hemiscyllium ocellatum, assembly GCF_020745735.1. Taxonomy (NCBI): domain Eukaryota; kingdom Metazoa; phylum Chordata; class Chondrichthyes; order Orectolobiformes; family Hemiscylliidae; genus Hemiscyllium; species Hemiscyllium ocellatum. Next base: position 11,029 of record NW_026868004.1, on the reverse strand, counting down.
TAGTGCTGTGAAGAAGGCATATGGCGTACTGGCTTTTATTGGTAGAGGAATTGAGTTCCGAAGTCCTGAGGTCATGTTGCAGTTGTATAAGACTCTGGTGCGGCCGCATCTGGAGTATTGTGTGCAGTTTTGGTCGCCATACTATAGGAAGGATGTGGAGGCACTGGAATGGGTGCAAAGGCGGTTTACCAGGATATTACCTGGTATGGTAGGAAGATCGTATGAGGAAAGGCTGAGGCACTTGGGGCTGTTTTCATTGGAGAAAAGAAGGTTTAGGGGTGACTTGATAGAGGTGCACAAGATGATAAGGGGTTTAGATAGGGTTGATCATGAGAACGTTTTTCCACGTATGGAGTCAGATATTACGAGGGGGCATAGCTTTAAATTAAGGGGTGGTAGGTAGAGGACTGATGTTAGGGGTAGATTCTTGACTCAGCGAGTCGTGAGTTCATGGAATGCCCTACCAGTAACAGTGGTGGACTCTCCATCTTTATGGGCATTTAAACGGGCATTGGATAGGTATATGGAGGATAGTGGGCTATTGTAGGTTAGGTGGGCTTGGATCAGCGCAACATCAAGAGCCGAAGGGCCTGTACTGCACTGTATTTTTCTATGTTCACCCTAAACCTATGCCCTCTAGTTCTGGACTTTCCTTACCCCAGCGAAAAAGATTTTGTCTATATTCCCTATCCAGGCTCCTCTTGATTTTGTAAACATCTATACGGTCATCCCTCAGCCTCCAACGCTGCAGGAAAAACAGCCCCCAGCCTATTCAGCCTCTCCCTGTAGCTCAAATTTGTTTCAAATAAATCTGTTGGACTATAACCTGTGAGTTCTGAATAAGTCTGTCACAGATGGCCAACCTAAACTATAGTTTTACCTCCGTTCTCTGAGGAAACAGTGACAAGGTAAACACTGCAAGGTGAGCAGGAAGAAGGAGTGCACTGAGACTGGTTCAGTTGTTGCTGCCATGTGCCAACTCAGAGACGATGAGTTGAACAGTCACTGGTCCTGTTGGAACCAGTGCAATTTTAATGGCGCAACTGGAACAGAGTTCCGTGAGCAAGTAGTGAAGGTGACCAATTGCATAAGGCAGGGTTTAATGTTTGAAGTTGAGAGAAAGTTTCACTCACTCAGTGATTCTGCCAATGTTGCTCAGACATTTAGTGAGTAGGATAGAAATCATCCTGAGTTTTCCTGAGCTTGGTTCAGTGCTTTCAGAGGTTTGGAGTCGAGAGTTTGTCGCTGGAAAAGCACAGCCGATCAGGAAGCATCCAAGGAGCAGGAGAATGGACGTTTCAGGCAGGAGCCTTTCATCAGGAATGTGACTGGGAGCCTTGGGGGTGGAGAGATAAATGGGAGGGGGTGGTGCTAGGGGAAGGTAGCTGAGAGAGAATTAGGTGGATGGAGGTGGGGGTAATGGTGATAGGTCAGAGGGGAGGGTGGAGTGGATAGGTGGGAAGGAAGATTGAAAGGTCATGAGGGTGGTGCCGAGCGAGAAGTTTGGAACTGGTATAAGGTGGGGAGAGAAGAAATGGGGAAACTGGTGAAAACAACATTGATGCCATTGGGCTGGAGGGTCCCGAGGCGGAAGATGAGGGGTTCTTCCTCCATGCGTCAGGTACTTAGTGTTTGGTTATGGAGAAAGCCCAGGACCTGCGTGTCCTTGGCAGAGTGGGAGGGAGAGTTGAAGTGGTTAGCCGCGGGGCAGTGGGGTTGGTTGGTGCGGGTGTCCCAAAGATTTTCTCTGAAGAGGTTTAGCCAGCGTTGGAGGATCTTGTGTCCATGGATGGGCAGAAAACCTCTGATTGAAGCTGCAATGGCTGCTTTCTGCTGGCAGCGGGGAATTGGAGAGCGTAGGATAAAATCCGACTGCTTGTCCCGGTCTCACTCCCCGTGAAGCCCGGGAAGAGAGAATCGTCGGACAGAAGTGTTCATTGTTCCTTGAAAGTGGAGTCACAGGTGAATAGGATAGTGAAAAGGTGTTTGGTATGCTTTCTTTTATTGCAACATTTTCAGGCAGAGGGTGGTGCGTGTACGGAATGAGCTGGCAGAGGAAGTGGTGGAGGCTGGTACTAATAGAGCATTAAAAAGGCCTCTGGATGGGTATATGAATAGGAAGGATATGGCGCAAGTGCTGGCAAATGTGACAGGATTAGGTTCGGATATCTAGTCAACATGGACAAGTTGGACCTCAGGTTTCGATGCTGTACATCCCTATGACTCTTCATGAATTGAGTGTAGAGATACTGGTGAAGTCTCTTCCTCCAGTGAGTTGTTTAATTGTCCACTTTCATCCATGACTGGATATGAGAGGACTGCAGATCTTCGATCTGTTGATTGTGGGATGGCTTTGCATGGTTTAGCACGTGCAGCTTATGCTGTTTTGACATGCAAGCAGCCCTGCTTGGTCGTTTCATCATATGGACAGCTCATTTATAGGTACGTTCACTGCAGCATCTGGCATGCCTTTCTGCGCTATCCATTGAACCAGGGTTGATCTCCTGGCCGGATGAGAAACGTTGGGTGGGGAATATGTCAGGCAATCAGGTTGCAGATTGTGCTGGAGAACAGTTCTGTTGCTGATAATGACCCACAGAGTCTGATGAATACCCAGTCTTAAGTTGTGAGATCTGGTTGAAGTCTTTTCTGTTGAGCAGGGTCAAGCTTTCTTGAACGTTCCATGTGGACGCAGTGGTTACAAAGACCCAACAACGTCTCTTCTTCCTCAGGCAGCTGAGAAAATTTGCCATGACGGTGAATACCCTTGCCAACGTTTATAGGTGCGCCATCGAGAGCGTTCTGTCTGGATGTATCACTATCTGGTATGGCAACGGTACCATTCAAGATCAGAGACGGTTACAGAGAGCGGTGAACTCGGCCTGGACAATCACAAAGACCAACCTCCCATCGAGAGAATCCATCTACCAGACCCGCTGTCAAGGAAAGGCCGCCAGCATTCTCAAAGATCCATCCCACCCTGGCAATGTTTTTCTACAACCTCTAGCATCGGGGAGAAGGTACAGAAACTGAACACAAGCCAGTTTCAAAACAGTTTCTACCCAACTGTTGTAAGAATAATGAATGGACTCACAAAGTCTTAACTTTCACCTGTATCTGTGTTTTTCTTTTTGTCGCTGTTTACCTATTATTTACTTCTTTATACTACTTAACTCGGTGATCTGCCTGTATTGCTCACAAGACAAAACTTTTCACTGTGCCTCAGTACATGTGACAATAAATTCAGGTCAATTCAATTCAGTGACAGTGCCACACAACGAAATGGAGCTTATTCTCAACAGGAAGGCAAGACTTTGCCTCCACTAATACTATGTAGTGGTCAATCTTACTGATACGATCATGGACAGATATATCTGCAGTCAGCAGATTGGTCAAGGATGATGTCAAGAATATTTTTCCCTCAGTACCTATCGCACACCCAGTCTAGCAGCTATTTCTTTACGGACCCGATCAGCCCAATAGTATGGGTACCAAGTTACTGTTTGTGGTGGACCATGAAATCCTGCACCCAGAGTACATTTGCACCCTTGCCACTCTGAGAGCTTCCTCCAAATGCTGTTCAACATGGAAGAGTAGAGATTCATCAGCCAAGAGAGAACGGTATGCGGTGAGCAGAAGAAGGTTTCTTTGCTCATGTTCCACCTGAGCCATGAGAATTCATCCAGCCCAGAATCAATCTTGGGGACTCCCAGCGCAACTCATTCCTGACTGTACATCACTGGACACTACCACCACTGGGTCTGTCCTGCCTTTTGGACAGGAATTATCCAAAAGATGGAACACTATCTGTAAAGTATCATTCCATGGCTCTGCTATAACATGGTAGTTCTATTCTCGTGCTATCCCATGTGAAAAGAAAATGGTGTAACAGTAGCACCATTTAAACTAATGGGGCCAGAATCGAGTTACAACCCATACACAGTTTAAAACATCACGCCTTAGAAACAATGTCCCCAATTCATCAATTGTGTTATATTGAATTCATGTCAGCAAACTGACCTGGATGACTATGTCAAACTGCTGCTTGGCAAGCTGTTGAAAGGAATCCTGAGGGACAGGATTTACATGTATTTGGAAAGGCAAGGACTGATTTGAGATAGTCACCATGGCTTTGCGCGTGGGAAGTTATGTCCAACAATATTGACTGAGATTTTTTGAAGAGGTAACAAAGAGGATTAATGAGGGCAGAGCAAAGGAAATGATCTACATGGACTTCAGTAAGGGGATCAACAAGGTTCCCCATGGAAGACTGGTTAGCAAGGTTAGATCTCACGGAATACAGGAGAGCTAGCCATTTGAATACAGAACTGGCTCAAAGGTAGAAGACAGAGGGTGGTGATGAAGAGTTGTTTTTCAGATTGGAGGCCTATGACCAGTGGAGTGCCACAAGGATCAGTGCTGGGTCCACTGCTTTTCATCATTTATATAAATGATTTAGATGTGATCATAGGAGGTATAGTTAGTAAGTTTGCAGATGACACCAAAATTGGAGCTTTAGTGGACAGTGAAGAAGGTTACCTCAGATAAAAATGGGATCTTGACCAGATGGGCTAATGGGCTAAGAAATGGCAGATAAATGTGAGGTGCTGCATTTTGGAAAAGCAAATCTTAGCAGGACTTATACACGTAGTGGTAAGGTCCAAGGGAGTGTTTCTGAACAAAGACATCTTGGAATGCAGGTTCATAGTTCCTTGAAAGTGGAGTCACAGGTAGATAGGATAGTGAAGGCAGCATTTGGTATGCTTTTCTTTATTGGTCAAAGTATTGAGTATGGGAATTAGGAGGTCATGTTGTGGCTATACAGGACATTGGTTAGGCCACTTTTGGAATATTGTGTGCAATTCTGGTCTCCTTCCTACTGGAAGGATGTTGTAAAACTTGAAAGGGTTCAGAAAAGATTTACAAGGATGTTTCCAGGGTTGGATGAGCTATAGGGAGAGGCTGAATAGACTGGGGCTGCTTTCCCTGGAACTTCAGAGCCTGAGGGTTGACATTATAGAGGTTTATAATATCATGAGGGGCATGGATAGAATAAATAGACAAGGTCTTTTCCCTGGGGAGTCCAGAACTAGAGGGCATAGGTTTAAGGTGAGAGAGGAAAAATTTAAAAGGGGCCTATGGGGCATTTTTTTCATGCAGAGGGCGGTACGTGTATGGAATGAGCTGCCAGAGGAAGTGGATGAGGCTGGTACAATTGCAGTATTTGAAAGGAATCTGGATGGGTATATGATTAGGAAGAGTTTAGAGGGATATGGGCCAAGTTCTGGCAAATGGGACTAGTTTAGGTTGGGATATCTGGTTGGACAAGTTGGAGTGAAAGGTCAGTTTGTATGACTAGACAATGAGATGACTGGCACATTCACCTAGCCCTCAGATGTTAGTAAGGATGGATTTTGCAGGGTCAACAGGGATGGTTATGCCATTATCTTTTGCCACTGCCTCGTGTGATGCCAGGTGGTCTGTCCAGTTCCCTTGTTTTTTGAGACTTCATACAGTTTTGATATAACTCAGTGGCTTGCTAAGCTGTTTCAGCGGGCAATAGAGAGCCAACCACATTGCTGTGGGTCTGGAGACACATGTAGTCCAGACCAGGATGTGGACAGCAGATTTCCTTCCCTGAAGGACGTTAATGAGCCAGACAGGTTTTTCCAACAATAATCAATGGTTTCATGTTCACCAGTACATTCTGAACTCAAGACCGATTTCACTAAATTCAAATTCCACCATCTGCCAGAGTGGAATTCAATCCTGGAATATTAACTGAATTTCTGGATGAATCAGCTGTTGCCTTCCCTGACTCATTCTAAACTCGCAAATTTACTCTGAGGAGAGACCATTTACCTGCTCCCAGTTTGAGATAAGATTAAATGATTCATCTACTCTATTCAGATATCAGCAGGTTCACACTGGGGAAAGACCATTCACCTGCTGAGCGTGGGGGAAGAATTAATTTTGTCATCCTACCTGCTAATACACAATAAGTCCACACTTTGGAAAGACTTTTCAAATGCCTGGACTATGGGAAGTGTGATTATGGTTCCTGGGACCATCGACATGTTCTCACTGGTGAGAGTTCATTCTTGTGCTGTCACTGCAGTACTGCGTTCAAGGGATCATCTCAACTCACCAGAGAGATTATACGGGTGATAAACCATTCATATTTTCTGAGAGTGGGAAAGGATTGGTCATTCTTCCAACCTGCTGAGACACCAACAAGTTCTCATGCGGTTGGATTTTGCTGTTAATCACATTCAGCAGTGAATCTGGGGTCTGTTTCTGTAGATTTCGGGTAATTAGGTTCGACTTAACTTTGTTGGATATGGCTCTTTATTCCTTCTTGCACAACACTGTGGTTCATTGGGCCATTCCAGAGGGCAGTTATGAGTCACCCACATTATTTTAGATCCGAAGTTACATGGCAGCAAGACCAGCCGCACGGTGGCTCAGTGGTTAGCCCTGCTGCCTCACATCGCCAGGGACCTGGGTCCAATTCCAGCCTCGGGTGCCTGTTTGTGTGGAGTTTGCACATTCTCCCCGTGTCTGTGTAGGTTTGCTCTGGTTTCCTCCCACAGTCCAAAGATATACAGATTAGGGTGAATTGGCCATACTGTGCACGGATGTGTTGGTTAGGTGTATTAGTTGGGGCTAAATGTAGTGGAATGGTGGGTTACTCTTTGGTGGGTCAATGTGGATTGGTTGGGCCGAGTGGCCTGTTTCCAGACTGTAGGGATTCTAATATAATTGTGAAAAAGAATAACATATTTCCTTCCATCAAGGACATTGTTGAACCAGATCAATTGTTCCAACAATCCCTACAGTCTGAAAATGGGCCCTTCAGCCCAACAAGTCCACACTGACCCTCCAAAGAGTAACCTACCCAGGCCCATTCCATTATGTTTAGCCTCGACTAATGCACCTAACTGACACATCCCTGAACACTATTCTAATCTAAATCTGGAAAAGAATAACACATTTCCTTCCCTCGAGGAGATTGTTGAACCTGATTGGTTGTTCCAACAATACGTTGTAATTGTATGCTACGATCATGAGATTGGAGGACACAAAATATACAGCAAAAGTTTGCAGTGTATACCGAAAAAGACCAATGCATAATTTCAGTTACATCACACTGTAAACATTTGTGATAAATTCTGTGTCTTACGATCTTATTCTCCACAACCACCTGATGAAGGAGCAGTGGTCTGAAAGCTAGTGCTTCCAAATAATCCTGTTGGACTGTAACCTGGTGCTGTGTGATTTTTAACTTAATAATCCCTGTAACTGGGCTCAAGTTTAATACTCTGGACAGCTGTTAAATGAATCAGTCCTGGATTAACCACACCATTATTAGCCACATGTCTTTTCCACATGAGTATGGATCATCATCTGACTGGAGCACAGCAAGTCAGCTCTGGGGCAGTGGGGAGTTGGAGGTTTGTGGAGTGGGAATAGTACAGTAGCAGTCTGAACACAGTCCTTCACCAGCAAAGAACAAACGGGATTTGGGTCTTTCTCACCTCTGTTCACTGCTGGCAAGGTTCACTGCTGAGGGAGAAATGTGTTCGAACTGCTGTCCTCCATGTGTCAGTGCTCCTAAAGGCAGAACACTAGCTCCTTTACAACCGGGGCTTAGAATCAGTGAGAACAATGGAGAATGCTGCAAATATGCTCTCACACTAGAGTTCGGAGTCAAACTGGGCCCTGCTCCTGAGAAAGTGAATCAGCAGGGATTCCAGTCTCGACAGTGACACTGGTCATCATTTTGTGAAGACGTGTAATGTGTCTGTGTGACAATCCTGGGCCTCCTCTTTTTAGTTCAGATGTTAATTATCTTAACGTTTAAGTAAATCTTTTAAACTGCATTAAAAGAGCAGACGGATTTCACAGGAGCGTAATCTCTTTTGATAAACCAATAAAACAAATCTGTGACCTCCACTGAAGAGCACATGGGCTTGTTGCCAGAATTCTCCACATCGGTTAGACACCAGAATAAGTGAAGATGCACAACTTGGAATATCCATGAGAGATATGATCCTGACAATCATTCTGGGGATCACGCCCATGTGAACTCTGCCACTGACCCCGATGAAGGCTGTAGGCTCAGGGGGTGAACTGGGAGAGTTAGATTCTGTATCCTGACTCATATCTGGTGAGGAACCAAAGAAATCATTCCTTAAAAACTGTCTGGAGTTGTATCTGTCAATGCAGCACTCGTGGTGAAAAGGGGAAAAGATTCTTCCTGTTTAACAGCTCTATGCCTCTTATACTTTAATCCTTCACAATTGGCTGTCCTCAGATCCAACTGCAGTCTATCTAATCTCTCTTCATAACTAAACCTCTCCATCCCAGGCAACATCCCATCCCTGGTAAATCTCCTCTGCACCCTCTCCAGTACAATTACATCCCTCCTCCAATGTAGATTCCAGGACTGCACAGAATACTAGCATTGTAGTTAAAGCAATCATAGATTTTCAGTATCATCCCCCCACTTTTAAAATCTGTGCCTTGGCTAATAAAGCCAAGGTTTTTTTTTAAATATAATCCCTGCAGTGTGGAAACAGGCCCTTCAGGCCAACAACCTCACACCCACCCTCCAAGAGTAACCTTCCCAGACCCATTCCCCTGTGCTATATTGATCCCTGATTGATCCACCTAACCTCGGTATCCCTGAACACTATGGGGCAATTTAGCACGGCCAATTGACTCTAACCTGCACATCTTTGAAACTGTGGGAGGAAACCGGAGCATTCAGGAGAAGAATGTGAAAACTCTATACAGACACTTGCCTGAGGCTGGGATCGAATCAAGTCCTTGGTGCTGTGAGGCAGCAGTGCTAACCACCCAGCCACCATATCACACATTCCTTTCGTCGGAGGGAACTGGAGCATCATATTGATTTTTACACAGCAGGTAGATAAACTGGAGTTTAGCTGCCTGCCATATTAAAAACTAATATTAAAATATTAATTTAGTGCCCAGTCCAAAATTTCATCATCGCTCATGACACGTTGTAAAACCACAATGAAGCTAAAAACCATAGCTAATTGGAATAGGACGGATTTCCTTCTTTATTAAACAGTCCACTGAGCGAAGAGGTAAAGCTTTAGCAACTTGACCATCAGGCTACCTATTTCTCATTTACCATAATTATCATAATTTGATGTGCTATATGAATTTTCATTACATTCAGCAAAATCTACCCTCCACCTTGCCTAGGACTAAAACTACAACTTTAATGACTAATATTTTAAAACCTATTCAAAGCTATTAAAATCTAACTAATAAAACCAAACCTAAAATAGATATAACAACAATATAATACAGCAAATCGGAAGTCATAGAGTCATAGAGATGTACAACATGGAAACAGACCCTTCGATCCAACCAGATATCCCGACCCAATCTAGTCCCACCTGCCAGCACCCAGCCCATATCCCTCCAAACCCTTCCTATTCATATACCATCCAGATGTCTTTTAAGTGCTGCAATTGTATCACTCTCCACCATTTCCTCGGGCAGCTCATTCCATATACGTACCACCCTCTGCATGAAAAAGTTGCCCCTTAGGTCTGTTTTATATCTTTCCCCTCTCACCCTAAACCTATGCCCTCTAATTCTGGACTCCCCGACCCCAGCGAAAAGACTTTGCCTATTTACTCTATCCATGCCCCTCATAATTTTATAAACCTCTATAAGGTTATCCTCAGCCCCCGACGCTCCAGGGAAAACAGCACCAGCTGTTCAGCCTCTCCCTATAGTTCGTATCCTCCAACACTGGCAACATCCTTGTAAATCTTTTCTGAACCCCTTCAAGTTTCACAACATCTTTCCAATAGGAGACCAGAATTTCACGCAATATTCCAACAGTGACCTAGCAGCCTATCTTAAAAATCAATAAATACGTGAAGTAGTTCATTTATCAGCAATATTGTGAGGCGAGAGGGCAAACAACTTAAAGTTCTGTATTCCTAAAAGTCCCTCAAAGAGTCGCTTTTCTCAATCCACTTACTTCTAGGCCCCAGTAAGGATCCAAAAGAGGAAACTAGCTAGCCTCAAGTTAGCTCAGTAATCTGGTCTTTCAAATGTCCATACTTGTTAACCTTCTCGAGCCATGCCTGTTCAAGGGAATTATTCTCATTCTCAAAATGCGCAGTCACGTCTGCTACCACAAACTGCACCACCAACTGCAAAATCAAGTCCAGAACCCAAAAGCTCCCATTCACATCTCATATCCTAGGTTCCAAGTAGATTTTCCATCCCTGGTTACTTACAAATTTTGATACCTTTTCAACAATCCTGTTGTGTCTTTTAATGCGTGTCCGTTTGATGAATGGGCACCAACCAAATATATCGGGTATAATTTCTAATGAGACATCACATCTCCGACATTTCTTGTTTACCTGCGCAGTGCAATGTTGTAAGGTTGTTCTGCTTGGGTATAAGTTCGGGCAGGTGACAGTCTGTGTGGAGTTTGCACATTCTCCCCATGTCTGCGTGGGTTACCTCTGGGTGTTTTGGTTTCCTCCTACAGCCCAAAGATGTTCTGGTACAGGGTGAATTGGCTATTCTAAATTGCCCATAGTGTCCAGTGGATGTATAGGTTGGTGTGTTAGTCAGTGGTAAACGTAGGATAGTAGTGCCTGGGGGGGGTCACACTTCGGAGGGTCGGTGCGGGCTTGTAGGGTCGAAGGGCCTGTAGGATTCTATGATTGCCATGGAGAGGGATAGGAACGGACAGTATGGGGAAGGTATTTAAGTGGGGATGATGAAATTATACTGCTATTTAGACTGGAGCTGTGGAGTATAAATTCGGGAACAATTATTCTACATGAAATGCACAACAGAAATGTGGAGGATGTTTAAGGAGCACTTGGTGTGAGTGTTGAATAACTTTGTCCCACTGAGACAAGCAAGGAATGGTAAGGTGAATGGATGACAAGAGAAGATAAGTTTTCGTCAAGAGGAATAAGGAAGCTTACTTAAGGGTTGAGGAAGCAAGGATCAGACG